>NC_044503.1:12915956-13155956 GCF_902362185.1 Chanos chanos | reverse complement strand
TGACAAATTTAGCGTTTCGCTCATTTTAGGCGCCATTACCATTAACAGACTGAAAGAGTCTTATTATCTGGTTAGTGGAGAGGCAGAGAGGAAAACACGCAGTGCTGTAAAGACACGTGGAGAGGGCTGGGACAGGCTCAGCTTTCCGAGAGAGGCCTGGTAAAAGATAGTTGCCTAGCAACTCAGGTATTTCTTTGGTCAGGTTATGCAAATCTCCCCCAATTCTGCGTTTGCCTTTTCCTACACATTAGCGTTACGTCATAACTACATACAGAGCTTAACAGATGTACTGAACATTTTGGAGGGAAAGTATTAACACAAAAAGAGCAAAAGCAAACAGTTCAATTTAATTTCATAAACTTAATCTTTATTCAATATTTCTAAGCCCGGTTATGGGACCACACTGACAATGAGTGTGTTCTCTTGGCTTCCACCTTCTGTTGTTTTCCTCTTGGAATGGAACAGTTTGTTTGACTGTTTGAACACACATTTGTTTGGCTCTCTCTCTCTCTCTCTCTCTCTCCCTCTCTCTCTGGCTTCAGGCTCCGGAGACGCTTGTCATGGCTATCTGTCGCTGTGTGTGTTGTGAGTTGTGTTTGTGGGCGGCGGGTTGTGTCTCCCTTAGGTCCCATCACTCTCCACCAGTGGGTCAATGGTGTCACGCCGAGTCCTCGGGTGTGGAAACACTTTGTCCTGTTATTCTGTTCGCTGTTTCTCCACCTCGTACGGATGTCCAGATGGATAGATGGGTGTCGGATGGAGTCGTAGAAGATGAGCGTACAAAGCCAGCACTCTCAAACTTTCCTCTCTCGCTCTCTCTCTCTCATTCTCTCTCTCTCTTCTTTCCCTCACCACCGACCCCAAATCGATATTCTGATGATTTCTAGTTTTCCCAGCTAACAACTTGTCTGGCATTGGCCATTACTTACCAGGCCTCGGTGCTCCCTGGTTGCAGAGAGCTCTTTAGATAATAGCGTGTCTTGCCTCTCTGAGCTTCATTCTCTCTTTTCCGCTTGGCCACAGTTCAGTATTGATTAGAAGCTGCTGGAGACACTTTGATGGCAATGAGCTCCCATCTCCCAACTCTATAGCACCACATGGCCCTGTCTTGCCTTCCACATGATTAACTACTAAAAAGAAATACACTGGAAAAATACATAGCTTCATAAAAACTGAAATAATGCCTATTACTTACAGCGGATCCTAGTTTTAAAAAACAGGAAAAACTGTTCCAGGTTGGAGACAATGAATTGTGCATGTGTATATTGAAACAGCTGTAATGCCCAAGGATCTAATGGATAGGCACAAAGAGAGATTAACTCTCTTTACTTTCACTAATCAAACCTTAGTCAAATCAACGATTCATCAGACATAACCAAATATGAAAAACGTTCTCAAGAACATTTAAGTCAAAGTATGGGGCTTTCTTAGACAATGTTAACACAGTTAATGTCCATATAAATAAAACCCCTTTGTAATCAGCCTGGAACTAAGAAAGAGATCAAATATGAAAGAGCAGTCCAAGGCCTGTTATAAAGACTGCACTGCACTGCAAATTTCATTCTATTTCACCAAAATCCGCATTTGGCCATAAGTGACCCACCGACATATAGGACCAAGTTAGTAATTTTATGGTAATAAATCACACCTCCATGGAAATGAAGCAGAGCAACAAAAGGGGTACTTGAGATTGTCAATAAATTATGTGATCATTGTACAATACTTTTTTACTACTTTAGGGAAACTTTATGACATTTTGTGACTAAGTGTTGTCATGGATTCTGTGTCAAATACTTCTTTATTCTTCGACTATATTTTTAAACGATCGACAAAATCTTTTTTTGTGGTTTATCTCATTATGCTGCCATCAATTTCAACAAAATCATTTCATGACAGATGATGGCACTAAGCCCATAAAATGAAACGCTTTTTCAATTTATTCTTCAAAATGCACAAAGTGAGCTTCAATCTTCCCAGCCAGACAAGTCCAGCGGCTCGAAGGAATCACATCGCGCATCTCAGGCATCATTTCAGTTTTTTGGACAACAAAATAAATAAATAAATAAATAAATAAAAATAAATAAAGATTGCAAACAGCAGATAAAAATGAACGCTCTCCATTTCATGTGAGATCCTCCAGCCTGAGGCGTTTCATTAAATTGGTAGCAACCACTCCATTGAATGCTCATTCCGAATGTCAAGCAACGACCTTGTCTGGGAAATGTAAGACTGTGCACAGTGATTAATGTGGCATAGAGACTGTGGGTCTGTGGACTGAAGCTATGATTGGTCTAGCATTAACTAGAGGGTAGGCTAAGACTATAGAAGAATTTTTTTTTTTTTTTTTTCTGCGACTGTCTGTGTCTCTCTCTTTCTCGCTCTCTCTCACACCACGCTCTGCTGAGCAGTGAAATGAGGATATACCCAGACAATTAAACCAGCTCTGCTCCACCACGGCCAGAAAACACACAGCAGGAGAGATGGACTGTCTCCGATCACACAGATGTCTCCACTCGGTCATACACAGCGTCCACGGTCGAAATGGTATCAGACTCATCTACCTTAATCCAATCCTAATCTGAGCCATTATTGTTTTAAATCCTAAATCTGCAATTAGAGCATCATCCACTCATCCGTTCATAAAAAAAAAAAGATTGGAGAACGGTACTCTCACAGAGATACCAGGTTCAGCTAGGACTGTCCTCTCCAGTTGCTGTCTTTACTTTGATTCGCCTGAAAACTCATCTTTTTAACTAGAACTAGGTTCTCTCCTTATAACTGAGTACTTACTGCACTCCTGTATCTTGTTTTTTAATCGCTGTATTTTGCTGCTTATTTGCTTGATTGTGTCACGTGTCAAATGTTTTGTTCCATATCGTGTGCTGTTCCTTGACCGTATGACTGGTACAGTCTTTGCACTTAATGTACTTGCTGTGTAGCACAGCAGAGATTTGGCGATGTCTTGTTCAGCTTTATATTCGGAACTAACGCTGCAGGTTTACATTGTATTCACTTCCCTGTTCAACACTGTGCTAACAGAAAACTGCATTAATGTCATTTTATTGATGCAGTCTGGATCAGTCCCTCCGGACATGAGCATCTTCCAGATGAATAAATGTAAATGAACATATTTAATAGTCTTCCAACAGATTTTGCCATGTCTGTGGAAATAGGATCAGATTCATCAGCTGTAGCTATAACCTCAAACATTGTAACAGCCTGCTTTTAGAGAACATTTTCTATGATAGTACATCCCTAATTCTCCACTGAAAGTGATGAAGATTATGTCTTAGACAACTGTATGACTTCCTAGGCTACCTAATTCTCCCTGTTGTTATCACCCAAAGCAGGGTACTTAGGAGGGTGTGAACAAGACTGTTTCCTCTACTAAATGGACACCCCAAAAAGTCCCATGAGCCCCTTGCTCTCAGGAGTCTTTCTCAAGGCAGGCTCGCCTTGTGGCCATAGTAACGAGTGCCCATCCAGGGTGAGGGAGGTGATTCCTTGGCATCCCGCTGGTTTTGTGAGGACCAGGGTCTTCTGGGAGCTGAGAGAGTGCTCAGAGGCAGATGGGTCTGCAGGATATGTTAGTCATGCATGACAAGCATCCTCTATGGGACCAGCTGAGCCTTCGTCTCAAGCAAGCAAGCATTTAGGTGTGTGTGTGTGTGTGTGTCCCCTTAACTAGCTGGGCTTGACGGAGAGTAACAAATTGACCCGCTCAGACCTAATTAGACTCCACCCTGTCCCAAGTGCTGCACAAATGTATGTATGTGAGAGTGTGTATGTGTGCGTGTGCATGTGCGTGCGTGTGTGTGTGTGTGTGTGTATTGTTATACTTGACAAGTTTGGGCCCACCTAGTCCCAGAGATCCACTTCCAAAGAACAAATAACTGAAACGATTCAAAAACGGGACTGAAGCAGACTTACTGTTTGACTTCTAGACTAAACTTTCATCTCATGTTATAGGTTTTTCTCATAACAGCCCAGATCTACTGTCGAAATACAGCCTGTCCATGTCAACATTGCACAATACAAAAGAAAACCTTGTTTGTAAAGACTGCATTTTGCTTATAGACTCCAGGATAGGATTGCTCTCCAGATAGGAAAGTGTTCAAATAGCCACAAACAACTCAAAGTTGCGCTCCTGTTCTCATTATGCTAGCCACATACACTGGTTAGCTGGTTTTTATTCTTTCCAAATCTATTTATCCGCTAGAGACTTCATTTGACTCAAACGTTTGAAATGTTACTAACAATTCCTCCTGCTTTTTGTCACTGGTCCAGAGGGAGTGATGCTTCTTTTGAAAGATTAGTGTTCACGTAGTGTTTTCGTGAAATAACACGACTGGAAACATCACGGCAATGGCTAAGTGAGCAAAAATGGTCACATTGGCATCCTGATGCACGGTTCTCACTTTGTCTGCGATGAAAAAAGGCGTTTAAGTTTTGAAAAAAAAAAAACCTTGGGAAGATGAGACCTGGCACAATATTTTAATGGGCCGTTCAGCGAGACTCGCATTGATTGAATTAGATTCCACTCTGTCAACTGTTGTCAAGACATGAAGCGAGGAGAAGGAATCCGATTGATTTTATGACATTCCTCCAGAAATCACATTAAGAAGCGCAAAACTGAAATCATGTGGAACCATCGCCCGTTGTCTGCCTCTTCCACTTTCATTAAATGGGATTAAAAAAGGGGGATGTAAAAGATAAAGAGAGAAAAGATTCTGCGTAGAGCAGCACATCTGTATGTGTGTTAAAGAGACTGAGGGACTGCTTTTTATATGTGAGCAAATTTATGAGTGTGTGCGTGAATTTGTCGTGCATGTTACATTTCTGCATTTCTGTCCCGTTCAGGTGAAGCTGCAGTAGTGTTGTTGGGATGATTAAAACAGTGGGTGAGAGAGATGCAGCAGAACACACTGCTGCAGTAAGCATGAAAGTCACTCGATCCATACAGCATAACGGCCCCCGTTTCTTACGTTCTTCATTTCCTTTTTTTTTTTTTTTTTCATTCTTGTTCATTCTTCTGTCCTCCACACACTCCCTTTTGCCTTTTGATTTCTAATCCATATATTTCATACAAACAATCTCTCTCTCTCGCTCTCTCTCTCTCTCTCTCTCTCCCTCTCTCTCTCTCTCTCTCTCCCTCCCTCTCTCTCTCTCTCTCTCTCTGAATGACACACTGGAAAATGCAGCCACAGTGAGATATGGGGAAGTGGAGGTAGGGAAGGTGGCAGCCATTCAACTTCCCAAACAAGTGCCAGCATGAGACAAGGAAACAGAAACAGATGGGGGACAGAATCCTGGAGAGCTGTGACAAGGTTCTGCCTCTTAGTGACTATCTTCTGTACACATACATAGAACAAACAAACACACACACACACACACACAGACACACACACACACACAATTACAAAAATGCAGCAGACCTTGATAAGGCCAAAGCATAAGAAAAAGCAAAAGGATCCAGAGAGTAACACTTCAGTGCCTCCACACAATGAACACATAGCTTCCTGTATGTGACATACCTTTGAATCACCTGAGAAAGACTAGACCGAAAAAACGTCTGTGAACTAGTCTTACCAAAAGTACAACCAAAGCAACAACAGTTTACAGTCAGTAGACAGTCAGAGAGAGAGAGAAAGAGAGAGAGAGAGAGAGAGAGAGAAAAAGAGAGAGTCCTCTGGCTATAATAAATTCAAGCAAGCAGAGGGAACTCTTTGTCATGCATTTGCGATAGCCAACTGTCACTGTCCGCGCCTCTACCATGGAGCAAGGCATCAGCCACTTGACAGGTTTGTCACATCCTGTTCTCAGCGTGTGCGCATAAAGTGGATTCTCGTCAGGTTTAGGCATTAAGCACACCTTTTAGGCAGTCACAAGTGTGGCTGAGAACATGTCCAAACATGGCTTCCAGGGATTTATCTACCCTTTTAGCAAAAGCATATCTATAGCCCTGCCACAGACTAGCTCAAATCTCAGAGCTTTATGGATGAGACAAAGGACATTTTCTAAGGTTTCCAAGGAAGCTGACACATAAGTGGTTGATGCCTGAACTGATTTCTGTGGTGCTGAACATGTCTTTGGATGTACACGGAAGCTTCTGGATCTTTCCCTTTGATATTAGTGACCTCTGCTCCAGCTTCAAGTTATGCATGTGGTGTTGAGGATAAAGCGTTGTTCAATGGACTGGTAATGTGTAGGCATATTGCAAAACGAGCTGGTTGTGACAGATTGCTGGGTTAACTGTACACCTGCTCTCTTCAGGCAGAGCAAATGCTGATCAATCACAAATGTTCCCTCTGCCAAAAAAGGTGTTGCAAGCAGCAGAAAATTGAGAAAATGGATTAGAGGTTTCTAAGGGTTTTTTGTTTTTTTAGTTTTAGGTTTTTCACATTGTCGACAAAATAGATTTCAGATTTTACAATTTCTGGTTTTATTCAATTGTTTTTATGTGTGGAAAAAAAAATGACAACACTGATGTCGAAGTTTAAAACGTGATTCATCTTTATGTGTGGACATGGGGCTCACCTTTAGCGCAGGTGAGCTAAAACCAATCTGAAGAAACTTTTTGATCTGCGTACACACACATTCCGTACAGACTGATTTCACAATCATGTCATATTACAACTATTACCATGACTTTTTCAACCTACCTGACATAAAAATGAAATAACTATCAAACATAAGAGGGCTGTTTCATTATTTGTCACTTATCTTCATAACTAACATTGGTGTAAAACATCAGTAAGGGAGTGAGGCTCGCTCTCTTGCTACTGATGAATACATATCATGGGCAAAAAAAAAAAAAAAGGATTTTGATATATTTGGTTTGTTTAACAACACAATGTGAGAATATTTGGTATATTTGGTGTTTGTGTTCAATCAACCTTTGTCTATTTTGAAATGTCCTATTACTTTCTTGTTACATGTAAATTGAAGTTTTATTGTATTTCAAACCAAATCACTGCTGCTGCTGTTGCAAAAAAAAATATCGCAATATGACTTCTGGCCTGTTGTGTACCCACCTAATTACTCATCAGTATGCATAAGGCCTGTTACAGCTCTTCTCAACAGGTAGTGTGGCTGCACACACGGGAGTGTGTTTTCAGACTACAGAGGAGTCATAATGAATCCAGAAGAATTACTTTCAGGACACTGAAAACCTCCTGCTCCTTCTAACTGCATAATTTTCAAGCTGTCAAGGATGAGTTTTCCACTGGACTTTGCAATACGATTTGACACGCTAATATAAATCAATAGTAGCTTCATGCTACCAAGGCTGTGTTACTGATTTACCTGTAGTGGTACTTTGATGTCTATGAATTGGTGATACAAGCAAAATAATAAAAAAAAGAGAGATACACATACACACACAAGTCGGACAGATTATTCCCTTATCGACGGATTCATACCTGCAGGCAGGACGCCTCATGCTTTCAGTTAAAAGGAATTTAACACAACAATCATAAAAACTGTTGCTAAGTTACAGCTTCTCTTTCACCAAACAGAATCTTATTTTCTGGGGTCATCTGATTAATGATTATGTTGATGAATCTGTTCTCAGAAGTCGGTTCCATCAGTTCCTCACAGTCATCCATCTCCGGGAAGCGTTTTCGACTTATCAGAAAAAGAACCAAACTTACCTTGGCTCTGTAAATGTCATCCCCTTGAGATGGTGAACCTTTTTAATGGCGTTTATCTGTATTGTCATCATCCCTTTTGAGTTAATTTGTCTCCTCATCTTGGGTTAGGCGTATGAAGGACGGCCGCCGCAAGGTCGGGAGAAAATTAGGCGAGAGAGCGGGCGAGAGATTAAAGCAAGCAGAACAGGCCAGACAACGCAGCCTCTCTTTTATGTCCCTGTCAAGATTATCTGCCATGCGCTGAAACACTACAAATTCATCTCAGCAAATTCATTCGACTATCTGCGTAAACAGTGGGTCATGCCTGGGAAACTTAATCTGAGCTGCCCGATCGGAGAAACATGGAACGCTGGAGAAACAGCTGCCTTGAAAACACTCTGGTGCAGGGAAAAAGAAAAAAAAAAAAAAACGTTTTTGGTGGGATGATGAACTGGGCTAAAGAACAAAGCAATTAAAACACACCACACTGGAGAGATTTACTTACAGAATGAAGTGATACTGGTTTGACATGGCATGGTCTTGCCTTATCCAACCTTCACCGAAACTTCTGTTTAAGACATCGGTTCAGTATGTCAGTGATAAAGGTCGTCCATAAGTGCATAACATGGTCAGAGCGAGAATAAGAGAGAGAATGAGAGAGAGACAGAGAGAGAGAGAATGAGAGAGAGAAAGAGAGAGAGAGACAGAGAGAGAGAGGGAGGGAGAGAGAGAGAGCAAGAGGAAGAATTTGAGGCTGTCTGCCTCAGTGCTCTTTTTAAATATTTTCCAAGAAGTCTGTTTCTCCAGGCTGTTTTCAAGGCCTCCGGCAATGAAGAGTCAAATATGTTTTGCTTAATTTCCATAGAAGACAGAGCTCATTTGGGAAAAAAAGAAGAAGAATGTTTGGGAAATATTAGTGTGCTCTGGTTCCATGCACATAAAATAAACATAAAACTCAATGATTTGAATATTGTCTACCGCTACCATGTCAAACACTGTGTAACCTTCTTTACAGTTCCACTCAACCAGGAGAACAGGGGTCAGGAGAACAGGATCCTACCTGGGCATCCATTAGTAGGTGTCTCATTAGGTTCATAGACTTTTTCAGTGTCTCTTTCTCACTGGGCAGGAAGGCGTCATCCTCCTCGTCCAGAGACTTGGGCCGATTCACCATGAAATGGGCTATCTGGTCGTTCAGACTGTTCAGGGACTGGACAGCTGTGGGAATGTGGGGTGAAAAAGAAAAACTGGGTGTAAGGTATGATGAAGTCATCTAGGGTTTCCATACAGGCCCCTTACCGTTACTTTGCTATTGAAACAGAATTTATAGATTCAGAGGAAGGAGCAATGAGGATTATTCCTGTCTTAAATGCATTTGAAGTTTCTTAAAGGTTGAAAAAATCTTAGTCTCTCCAAAGATATTTAAAGTTAAGCCTTTTCCGACCCTGCAGCCATGGGTGACATAATAAATGAAGGCATAACTAAATTACTGTTAATAAAGAACTAGCATAAAACAAACATCCTTAGGGTGGCTCTTTTTAGGAAAGTTTAATGAACCAAATCAGACCACGTTACTTCTAGTTTTTCCGCACTGTCCCTAATTCTTGTGTCACTAAATATTTCATGTACATATTTTATCATATTTCATTCAGCTCCCATCTGTCATGTTTCTCTGCCAATACAGTGGCATGTGTGACAGTTACCAGGACATGACCTGAACCGATTTCAGCACACATTACAATCTAAATAAATAACTACATTTTTAAAGTAGAAGAAGAAAAAGAAGAAGAAAGGCATGTTTATGCAATTTTTTTTGTGATGAATGACATTTTTGACAAATAGCTTCTAGCCAGTTAGTCACTATTTCATTGTGTTTGTGTGTGTGTGTCTGTGTCTGTGTGTGTGTGTGTGTGTACCTGTAAGACCCAGAGCACATCTGACCACAGATACAACATTCTTGAGTTTTTGACCATACATTGCTTGCAGTCTATCCATTAAGCAAAACACTTACAGTGGTGAGATTGCTTGACACTTCATGTTCTCAGTAAGCTTCAGGTTTGGTGATTGGAATCTCTAATATCTGTGTTTGTGTGTTTGTGTGTGGTCTGTATGCATCCTCAGTAGTGAATACATGAGGATTTGGGTGGTAATAGACTGACTCTGGTCCGTCACACTCTCTGACCACAGCCATATCCCATGGGCGTGTGATGAATGGTCTCATTTCCACTCTCAAACACTCACATGTCTGTCTGAGGGACACTCTGGGAGATGAACACTCCCTCACAGGAGGAGAGAATAAAAAAAAAAAAGTGGAGGAAGTTTATTAAGATGAGTCACCAGGGATACAGAGGCTGGACATGGCTCTACTTTGCTCAAATTTTTTCAGCATAATAACAATATCTCTTATAAACTTAATTAAGGAAGGAAGAGAGGAAAACAAGAATGTTCCACTCAGTGGAGAAAGACTGCTGTCAATAAATTAGCTGACAATTAAAAACTATGAAACACATAAACAGGACTTCTTGAACATTCCAACTTGCTTCCCAGTTGGTTACATGTAAGGCAAACACAATGTAAAACTGACAAGTACTTAACATTGTTAAACTGATTGCCTAAGCAAGGCCTTTCGGTATTCTCCTTTGAAGTCTTAAAAACTGAGCAAGTGGAATGTGCTCTGCAGTGGTAAAAGCGCAGATGCATACTTTTTAAAACTCAATAGATCAATTTCAAAACCACGCAAGGAAAAGGAAAAGTAAATGGTCAATGGAGTTGACATTTTGCACCGAATGATCTCCATTCATTTATAACCAACTTGAGAGATATAAGAAAAAGTCATTAACCACGATACCGCGCTGTGTCATATTCGAACAAGTAACACGTAGCAATACACACAAGGACCGGTTAGGGTGATACAACTTTTCCAAACATCTGCTCTTCCTCTTTGCGAGGGTGTGATTGGTTGGCCAGGTTTCTACAACGGTAACATAATTCTATATCTCCATGGAAGAATCCAATTTCCTACTGTCATCGCATTGTGAGACACTTTGTCGACGCTGCTTTTGGAAATCGTCTGTTTCCAGAAGGACCGCCCGTGGATGTTCCTTATCCTGTTTTGCTTCCCCACGTCGTACCTTGTTTGTCCCTGATAGCCTCGCCCATGCTGTAGTCACGGCAATCTTCCACATTAGCGACCAGTCAGACCGTAACTCGTGCCCTGATCTTTGCGGTCACACAAGCTCGCTGCACTGCCGCTGTTAATCTGTGGAATTTGAATTCCCGTCGTTTCTCCAAAAGTTCTCCTGCAAGTGTACTTGCCGCTCTTTGCGTGGTCATACTCTGAAAATAAATCCCCATACTTTGAAAATAAATAAATGACAGACACATCTTCAAGCATTATACTTTGCTTAAGAGTTGTCTCGCCCAACCAGTCCCGCCGCAAAAATGTGATTTTGATCATATGCTCCCAGCAAATAGCTGAAAATACGCCATAACTGTCGGAATGAAGTCGCCACCTTTTGTTTTTCAGAGGACTGCTCATAAGCAGTTTCACATTCCACAAACATTAAAAGTATTAACATATTCTGTTGTAAACCTTATTATTGTCTTCAGGAAATAAACTTGCTTCTTTAAAACGGCATGCAGGCAACTGTCATGCAGGGCCTGGCGGATTAACACGAGGGTCGAGGAAGTCTCCATGTCTCTTAACACTAGAGGGTGGATATACTTCCGAGGGAACTATCAGTAACCATAAAGCCGCTAAGAGGACATGGCAGCACAGAGACTTGCTTTATTAATAAACTGCCATATGGATGTTACACCTGACGCGGAGCCGGGTGCCGGGAGGTAGTGTTCAGGGGTTAAGTGTAGGCACATAGCTAGAGCTCCCTCCTCTGGTACATATCCGCAATTACCTGTGGAGTAGCGTCATTGTTTGCAAGGGTCAATGAAATACAGGAATGCTGTCACTCTAACGGCATTTTCAGCAGTACAATCACGACGAACTCATAAAAAAGGCGGGACATGGACTTTCAGTCTGACAAATTGTCTCCGTCTCTTTTTTCTGCCGAAGTCACTACTTGCAAACTTCTGATAGTGCACTTCACAAATTTTAAGACTACCTGCTATGTCACTACATTATAAAACATATCTGTCTGCTTTTGATCATCACTAGGCGCAGTTTTTTTTTGTTGTTGTTTATTTGTTTTTGTTTTGTTTTGTTTCTGCTATAATATCAGATTTATTGATATATACTCAACCAGTTTGGGGCAAAACATATTTTTATAGTCTCAAATCAGGAACACAGTAAGTCAAAATATATTTTAATAGGCTATATACTGTCAGGGACAGCCCAGTGATGTTGGTGTTGGGCAGCTGAAAAAGCAAGCTGAAGTAGTGTTAAATTATTTTTGTGTGATAATAAAAAATCCTATGAATTGCCAGATACAGTAAGATTGCAGTAGCCTACAGCTGCAGAGCAAAGGTGCAAGGAGACAGCAGAGGACTGCAGATTTAGCACTGGACACAAGAGCCACAGAACATAGACACAAAATGTGTTCTTAAGTGAGAATCTGATGGATCACGACTCCCCAGTCCCCATTCTCTCTCACTCCCCAAAGCTCTCTCTACTTTCCCATCTCTACTGCACTCACTTGTGATGTTAATATGCAAATGGAACTGAAAAAGCATCCTTTCAGCCCTTTCAGCTGTTCGGCTGGGACTGGGTAGCAAACCAAGCTAATGCAAAAAAGGGGGGTTGGGGGTTTAGAAAATGCTGAGTAAATGCTCTCAAGTCCTTAGGGAAAATCCTGGACCTTTCCTATAGAAAATGTTCATTTCACTACTATCAGAAAGTTCAACTGTGTGTGTGTGTGGGCGTGTGTGTGTAGAGAGAGAGAGAGATGCATTGAAAATAGGATATTTGTATAGTCAAGGTTTGACAGCATGAATAAATGATTTTTAATGCAGTAATGGTTATGCTACAATCATTCCAAATGCTTGGCAAACTTTTATAAAACTGGAATTCCACAGCATACAGCACACTGCAGACTCAGACTGCAGGAAAAAACTTGAAATGGAATATGGATAGATAAACAACCAGTATTAGAACTTACAAACAAACAAACAAACAAACAAACAGACAGACAGACAGACAGACAGGCGGATAGATAGATAGATAGATAGATAGATAGATAGATAGATAGATAGATAGATAGATAGACAGATAGATAGATAGATAGATAGATAGATAGATAGATAGATAGATAGATAGATAGATAAACAATCATATATCACAAACAGTCTTTAGTGGAAATGCACTGCTCAACTTTTCACCCTCTCAGCACACTTGAGACTATGTTGATTTGGAAGCACAAATTATATTTTCCATCATGTCTTATATCGACCTCTACAAGTAACTTCCACAATACACACAGCCTCTTGGGTCTAGTAGAGACATTAGGTTCCTATTGTGAATTGACTGTGAAATTTACACTGCCCATGGACTTAGAGTGTCAGCCTTAGAACAAAGCGCCTCTAATCATTCAGTTCCAACTGTTAGATTTGCTTCAGGCCCTGAGTCATTGTTCAGAGCTAATTCAAAGCATTGTTCGCCCTCTGAAAATACACTCTATGGTACACTCTGTTCAGGGAATAGTGGAAACACTCTTTATAGTTTTGGGGGGCTTCTCCTTAGACCCCAGAGTGCCTGAATATGTAAGAGCACTTCACTCCCTCCTCTCAGTCTTTCAGCACCTTCATGGAGATAAGGCTATGGTCACTTAGTCAGGTATTTATTCATGTTTAAGAATTTCTTATCAAAGACAAGGTGAAGTAATTTTTTAAATGACATATTCTGTGTGATGATATTAGCGTCGTTTCTTTATCTCATCAAGGGGTTGTGTGAAAGATCTATTCTGTATCAGGATATCAGTGTATTTTATTTGTTGATGACTGACAGTTCGTTAAAACCCATTATGCTAAATTTCCCTATAATTTGCTTATGAACTGACGACCCTCCGGTCGCAAGCCTATTTCTCTAACCATTAGGTTACGGCTGCCCCCAAAGGGCCTAATGGTTAGAGAAGTGGGCTTGCGACTGGAGGGTCACTGGTTCAGATGTGGGTGGGGGGAGTGGATGAACAGCACTTTCTCCTCCCACAACATCCACGGATGAAGTGCCCTTGGGCAAGGCACCTAACCCTCTACTGCCCCCCGGGTGCAGGTGTGCTGCTCACTGCTCCTGCTCCTGCTCCTGGTCCTGGGGTGTGTGTGCTCACTACCGGTGTGTATAGGATGGGTTAAATACAGAGGTTGAATTCACTACTCACTGCTCACAGTGTGTGCGTGTGTGTGTGCGATCACAGAGATTCTAAATTCAAGTGGAAAACACCATAAGGACAATACAGTGCTTCATTAAACTGCTGTTTATTAAATTGGAGTTATTACTGTATTTAATTGTCAGGTGGAACTAATACAGTGATCAACTAATTTATAAAAAGCTACATCAAAACTTTATGTCTAAGAGTAAGACTAGGATGATCTGAAACAATCTAGAGCAACAATCTCTGACTTGATCTCATTCCAGAACTTGCATTCAAACAAATACTTGAGCAAGGGGCTTATTCATTTATTTATTTATTTATATTAATATTTGAGTATGTGCACTCAAAAAGAGAAAGGCCACCAAAATGAAAACTCATAGCTTTTATTACTGCAGTTTTCCAGATCAAGTTGCCATGGTTTCAGCTCACAGCACATTTTTGTTTCACTAGCCTGAGGGATCTGTTCTCTGCTCTCAACACTTTGGAATACAAACTACCCATGATCAGGGGACTGACCCCATATACAGTGCCTCTGACTGAAAATGTGTTTCTACTCATCCATTTTTTGCAGCTCACTGACAAACTGGGCCCACCAAAGCTACTGAAGAGGGGAAGGATCTATCAACACTCCACCTAAGCTAACTGTAGTTAGCAAGTATTTCTACTAGTTAATTGAGTAGTTACAGCAGTAAGTTAAATTCACTTATGAAAGCTGTCTAGATGTTGGGCTCTGTGTTGCTACTTGAGTTGAATTGCAAAGCCACTGCAGTGTTGCAGCACTACTGCATAGATGTAGATGTGAGTAATGGAACAGTAATACAGTGATGAGTGGAAAAAAGGCTGCAACATCTTGATTGTTCATTTGTGAAGCTATCCAATTTGCATAAGTGTTTTGGGGTCAGATTTATATCTTCCATGTTTTCGTGTTTCGTGGCAAATCATGCTCAATATATTCTCTCAGCCACAAAGTAGATTTAGTTGGTGCGCGGAGCACATGAGCACGTTGTACGGCATGTCTGTCCATAGGTGTGTGGTAGGCGTTGTAGCGGTAGACATCGTCACCCACACAGATGTGATGTTCGGCTGGCTTGATGAAGACATCATTCTTTTCCATAAAAGGAACTCGGAAAGAGTGTCAGAATTGAGATTCTTGACAACGATTGTGTCCGTCTCTGTGGATTTGCGTTCATGTCTCTCCCATTACTTTCAAAGGAGATGAGCCATCTACCTGGTGGGCTGACTGTGTACTCCCTGTAATGGGAGGCCTTCATCATGTTCCCTGTTGCACTGCTGTCAATGGTGAGCTGCACAGGGAGGTGCTCATGGAAGGTGTCGAGGTTTAGGGATGGTTCAATAAGTACACGCTGCTCAACACTGGATGACATTGCTTCGTTACCAGAACAACCATCCGATTCACCATCAGCCTCATCCTGCACACACACCACCTGGAGGCTCTTTGCCATATACATGTTATCTTGGGGGGGGCGCAGGAATGAGCATTTGCTGAGGAAGTGGTTATCAGGCCTTTTGGCCTCCTTACAGAGAGGACATGACCTCCTTGTTCGGATGGGGTGGGTCTGCTTTGACTTGGGGAGCTCAGACACAGCTGCATGCATAGCCCTCACATCCACTGAGGCTTGCAGTTCATCCAGTAATGACTCAAGGTCTTGTGAAATTTCTAGTGTAAAGGACGCTAATGTGCAGGACCGCAACTCTGTGCCATACTGTTGTTTCCAAAGTTTAGGTAAATCAGCATGTATGAGGTGAAGCCATGTGAGCACAACAAGGTTCTCAAGAGAGGGTGTTAACTCCTCATCCTCAGTCACAGTATGGCTTGCGTAGTAAGTTGTCCTCTATAAAAGCCAATAGACACTCAAACAAATCCTCTGGTCTCTCATTAGGTTCCAGTTTAATAGCAGCAAAATCAATGAAATGGGCACCAGTGCACTGGAAGCCATAGTGTTGACGAATAGTTGCCATATATGATCAATGGAGGTGGAGTTTTTGACTATACTGTGGCAAGAAATTACAGGACAATAATTAGCTATTTATCCCTAAATTAGCTACAACATGCGCACCATCTTTACCTTTGTGCAACGTTGGGCACAAGGGATGTTCTTAATGTCTGCTGCATGGGGACATTTTAGACTTTTTCCCCACCTTCACACCGGTGACCAAGAAGGGAGCAAACTCGTGGTCAAGCAACAGTGTATATAAAAGATTCTGACGCCAGTTCTCGAAGGAGTTCACGGTCTCAATTTTAGTTAAGCACCACTGCTGTGGGGCTCTGTGTGTAATCGCCATACTGTTCACTTAATTGAGTCAGTTTCTGACGGTAGAATAGCTCCACAGTGTGACTCTCTTGAAGGAATACCGCAACAAACTTGGAGTGTAATCTGTCTTCAGGACGAAACGCAAGTCCGGTAAATGCTGCAACCACACCGGTTTAAGAGGAGGGGGTCAATTAATCACAAATGTGAGGCAAGAGGTTGTGTAGTAGACTACGGCAGAAAAAAAACAAAAACCAGAGAGGGAGAACAGGGAACATCCAAGGCACAAGGTTAACATGACAACCAATAACACTCCTGGCATTACATGACTGCATGGTGCCATGCTGCATTAGGAGACAAACACACCCAAGGCTCAAGGCTCCAATTCCCTTGTCTAATTCTACTGCAATGCTTTATGAAGCACTAAGTACACTAACAAAGAGTGTGGGAATCTCAATATGGATTTACAAATTAACATTTTCACTGGCACGTTGCCTTTATTCCTCCTTAATATTCTGCAATTTGTTCCTCTTGTAGGCATTAGGTTTTCATAAAATGGTAGACAAATTAAATTACTAACCTGGACGGGCTTAATGCCTGGTATACAACACCTGCAGAGCTGGCAATAAATAATATTGTAAAAATGTAAGAATTTCACACAAGCTACATTATTATTTTCCATTCAGTCATGCTTTAAGCGTTCTGGCTAAGAAGCGCCATCAACGCCTGCATGGTTACAAATCTGATTTTGTAGATATTAATCAAATGCAATAATTAAGGGTGATGAGATATTCATGTATCCTGGCTTTCGCTCAGAGATTATCATCACTATATACGCATATTACAGATAGTCAGAGCTTACATGACCCACTGTCAACATACACAGTCTTTAATCTTTCACACAGAAAATAGCTGAAGGAAAACAAGATCACAAGTTGTTTATGTTTATAAAAGGAAGCTGTATGCATTTTTTTTTTATGTGTCACATGTGACTACTTTTCTGTAGGAATATAATCAAAAATAGACCCAAGAACAACCACCACCAATCATCATCATCATCATCATCATCATCATCATCATCACAACTCTGTGCCATACAGTACACAACAGAGTCAGAGATAGACTTCAGTGAGTTTTGATGTTGATCTATCTCACTGGCCAGAGTGCTGGCTAATTTTCCTGTTTCTCCTGAGCATAGCAGCCTGGAATCTGGGAGGCAGGGCAGCATAAAGGGTTCCATACACACTTCCTGCCCTCTGTCCCTAAAACGGGAAGCACTGAGGACAGCCAGCACAGGATGCAAGAGCGAAAAGAGGAAGGAGAGGGAGGTGGGCAGGAAGCCTAGCAGTCGGGGGGCGGAGGGTGGGGTGGGGGGGGGGGGGGGGGGGGGGAAGGGGGGACTGCTTGAGACTGCCAATGCCTGCTGTTATAAAGGCCCATCAATCTAAATATGTATCACTTTATTTTTCAGATGATGTAAATACAGCAAAGCCTAGTCATTTAATGTATTTTTGCAGCTATTAGAATTTATTTATAGCACTTATGAAGAGGTTTGAATTAATATTGAGGTACAAGTACTGTTCTTCTCCCTTAACCCAGCTTAGCTGTAAACTGTTTGATTCACTGCCATACCTTTGCTATTCTACAGTCAAATGCTTCCTTTAAAACAGTGGATCAGTCACTGAGGGTGAAATCTAATGAGAGTAACTAAGGCCACAGTTACCATGGTGCAAGGGAAGGGTAATTTCGTTGCTGTGTAAGAGATGTAGTGTACAACAGCTCCCCCGTCTGATGCATTGGTATATAGCTAAACAAATGCAGAGGCTTATGACAGCCTCTTGATGTATTCTGGGTACGACAGTAGAAAAACTGAGAGGAGATGACGATTTCTGAATTTCTAAAAAATATAGGAAAACTAATGAACAAACCTTGAGAACAGTGTGTCATCAAAAATGCCATTAATTACAGCATCTTAATTCATCTTGTATTTTTTTCCTGTTTTTTCCTCGGTATAGTGGAATAGATCATGAATAACATTAACTTGTGGAATCTTCACTGAAAATGAGTTTTGAAGTTGCAAGGAAATGTTTGACAAGCCTTCCACCTAGTGTCCAGTATGGAGCACTGCCTCACTCATATAGGATATTGCCTATGATAAAGGCTTGACTGGCGAGAGCTATTACATAGAGTCCCAGTAACACTCGGTAATCATCAGTCTGACCACCAAAAGGTCTTCCTGAAGCAAATTGGTCCATTAAATATGTGAGCAGCAAAATAACTGGCATGGCTTATCGTTTTTGATATATTTTTGAAAATGATTTCAGTCTTATTGCCTGTTCTCTAGCAATGTGTCACATCGCCAATAAAACGAGTCATTGCTCTCAAAATAAATAAATAAATAAATAGATAAACACACACACACACACACACACACACAAAACAATCACTCTGAAGTACAGAGATGCACACATAATCAGCCTCTAGAAGACATTAAAAGTTATTTCGTGACATTTAATTCATCCCACTTGATTTCAGGGAGTTTCTTTTCTCCATAAAATCAACAGAATGTGTAATGGTGTAGGAAAAAATAGAAAAGAGTTTTATGGTTATGGAAATTAGTGCTGCTTCCCATCAAGGAATTCAAATTGCTCATGTTTTAATGTTCTGGCTAAATGCTATGCCATTACATCACTGTGGAATTTTTAATCAGTAAAGGTAACCTTCGTCAAATGAATCCATGTTGAGATGTAAATTTTAATCAGACTATATGTTGGCCTATGGTCATGTTCATATCAAGTTTGACAAGTGGCTTAAAAAAAAGAAAATATTGAAAAAGGCAGCAAATGTGAAAAAAACTAAGTGCATTCATTTCATTGTGAAATGAGCAGTAGTGCATAGTGCGTAGCAATAATCAATGGCTCACCTATGTTGAAAATACAGCTTGTTGAAGAAGCAGAAGAAGAAGAAGGAGAAGAGGAAGAATTCCTCATGTAATTATTTTTACATGTAATTAGATTTACATTGTTCTTTTGACTACTAACAGTAGTAGTGAAAGCCTTACAATGCTGTTTCTCTTACACAACTAAACTTGTTTGGCTCCTTTGAAAAAAATGTTCTCTAAAAATTTTTCATTTGCCTCTTCATAGTAAAAAGGTTATGACCTTTACTACAAACAGCATATGCACTGGATCACTTACATATCCAAAAGACGCAAAGTTTCTGTCATGTCACCTGGTCTCCTCAAGGCTTTGTCAGATGAAAGTTAAATTCAGAGGATTGTAACAGCTATTTACCTAGCTTTTCAAGATTAAATTTCACAAAGAGTAAAGCATAAAAAAAAGCAATAATGTCGCAAATACCTAGCACTGTTAGATGACGGCTAACACAAACCGTGCAGTGCATTTGATATAAAACGCTTTTGGAAAATTAACTACCTCACTAAATACCATTTACCCCCTGCTCTTCCTCTAAGTTTCAAACTGTAATTAGCAGAGAGGCAGGCGTAATTAGTGCAGTTTAATGAGCTATATAGTCAGACTGTGTGACTAGCTGATCTCAGTACACTCCTCGAGGCCAGGGTCTCGTCAGATGATGCATGGGACTGTCAATTGCGTAAGCAGGAAACCGGAGACTCGAGCATACGAACGCTGCGTGGAGCCTGAGTGATGGGAGAACGCTATTCTGTATCAGTCTTTTTTTTTTTTGTTTCCAGACTCTGTCGCATTCCCGGCATCGCTCCCTCCTCCTTACCCAGGCTAATGCTGCAGAAAAGCATATGGTGAGATTTCTTTTTGCTCGTTTGTTTTCATATCTTCCCACTGACAGTTTCACCTACGGTGTCCTCGCATTGTCTTCTTGACGTCTTCATCACGCAAAACTTCAGAGTGGGAGCATGAAAATGAAATCCATGTTTTGTTTTGTTTTGTTTTGTTTTGTTTTGTTTTTTTTCTGCAGGAAGCCTGAGCTTTGCAAATATGTTTTGGTAAGCAGTGATGGCGATCGAGTAAATGCCCGATTTTCATCTGTATCAAGATCTTGGATTATTTTAACAAGAAATTATAACAAAATCTGACTCCTCCAAGTTAAAGAAAAATAACCAACTCCAGAGCGGAGACACTGGCTCAGAAGAATACAAACCAACGGTATTCTCATCCCTGAGTGATATTGCTAAAGCTTTTTTTTAACACTGTAGACTTGAAGCTGCCAATACAAATAAGTTTGGGACAAAATGAATGCTCTGGGTGTTCGAAGACACTTCTTCATCATTACAAAGGGCTGAGACCGGTTTACATGTTTTTGTTTTCACACTGTTTCTCTTGGTTTCCTTTCAAACGTTTCATGGTCTGGGTGGTCTTGGCTCTATATCTCATACACTGCATAGACATACATCTGTCGCTCCAGAACCTCTGTACAAGAATATTTTTCAAGTTCAAGCAAGACTAGCTGTCTGTTGTTTTTCTCCTCCGCACTAGCTGTCTTACTGTTTTTTTTTTCCCCCTCCACACTCTCTGCACCTTTCAAAAACGCACATCGCCAAGCTTCTTTATGACACAAATACTATGACAACAAGTCGACCCTTTCTTCTTTAACAAACCTTAGTAAGATTGGAAGGTTGAAAGCTAAAACAGGACCTGACATTCACAACTTGTTTTTCTAAGAATTTCTAATTGCTAATTAAGCATTTGAAGACAGAATTGAGGTAGTGCAGTCAGTACAGATGACAGCAGAGTTATTAAAGAAAACAGGTATAAAACATGTTTACATCTTGACAGAAAGGAAGACTACAGATTGACACTGCCTCACCTGCTGTGCTTCAGGGGATGTTGTAGTTCTCGTTGCTGAGTTTTAAAGGACAACCCTTCTCCTCGACCTTTTCTTCCTACTTCTTGCCTCAAACGTCTACGCTGAAGTACATCTAGTTCGACAAAACTATTTTTGTGTGCTGCCGAAGCAATGCTTTCTGTTTCCGTCAAACAACACAATGTCACATTTCAAGAAGTGCTTGGGCAGGTTGGATGAAAGCGGCAAATGTGACAGGTTAAAAAAAAATCCCCTTATATAATGTGCATTGACATTCAAGAACAAATGCTTGAATGTTTTCCTTACCTTTCCTTAACTCTTAAACAACCTCAAACCTATAAATATCATGGTATTTCTATCATCAGTGTACTTTCTCTCTCCTCCTGGAGAACAAGTTGTGTGAAATTGTGTAATGATTTGATGGTTTCTTCTAATCTTTTACCAGAGGTATTTGGTGGAACCACTGAAGGTCAAACACTCTTCTTCAAGAACAGAACAGCAAATCCCATTTATGATTTGGTTCATGATTTAGTGACTCTCCACCATATCAAATAACAGACGGGAACAGAAATCATTTTTAAATACATGCTGAGGCTTACGTTGACACATAGTTGAAAATCTCTGCTCTTAACACTATTAAATTCCCAGAACAAGTTTCTTCTACACATCTACTCTGTAGACTGCTCAGCTATACCTGACACAGGATTACTCTCTTAAAACATTTACAAGCATTCCCCAGAGCAACCCTGACCTGAATCTTTTAGCCCCAACGCCCCCCCCCACCCCCATCCCGACACACACACACACACACACACACACACACACACACACACAGAAAGACAGAGAGAGAGAAAAGCAATTCACTTTTGCAATGTCAGTTCCCATCATGCTGACACAGCACCACTGGACAAGGCCACTAGAGCATTCTAATGCTATTAAAGGCCAATCCACACTAGGTTAAATCCAGCCAGTCGCATGACGGAGGCCATTTAAATATCACAGATGTCTTACTGCAGCACTGGTCGCGTGCTACACTGCATCAAGAAGATATGAGGGCAAGAAGGCAAACTTCAATATCTGAACCACATGTGACTGATGCTGCTGGCACTATAGATCCTTTCAGATGCTCAGGAAAAGAGGATTCCAGGTAGACTAGGCCTGTATAATTCAACATTGTCTATAATCTGAAAATACAGCCTGAGATCCTGTCAAGAGCTAAGAGAAACAGTATCAAAGAAGCCAGTTTTTCTCTTCTGAAGATATTAATTTTAATATTAAGATCCCTCGTGTGCATTCATTAATGAGGATAAACATCAAAGTTCTTCATGAGAAAAAAACTAAAAGGCTGTTCTGAGTTTTTGGCGTAGCAACTCCAAAAAAACTGAAATTCTGTAGTGAACATTTTCAGAAAATTTTAAACATCTGGAGATCTCAGAGACATTTCAGTGTTCTACAGATGCACTAAATGTTTTCAGGACCCGAGCAGGAAAGAGTCTGGCATCCTGTGCCTTTATGCCAGATAAAGCAAACTACCTGGACTGCCAGAAAAAATAGATATCATTCCTGTGTGCTGGAGATGAGTGGCTGGATTTAAACCGAGCTCTCTCTCTCTCTCTCTCTCTCTCTCTCTCTCTCTCTCTCTCTCTCTCTCTGTCTCTCAGGACAAATGAAAACATTTGTAACCGCATTGTGACAAACCCTTCTGCACTGCTGTGAGTTTAAGCACCAGAGGTCAAAATGACTGGAGTAAATATAGTGAGGCAAAAATATCTGCTGACACCTCGCATCTCCTGCATGTCCACTGCCTAGGAGTGACATCATGGGAAAATATAGGAGAACCGTGATAGCAAGGGAGGGAAAAAAAAAAAAATATATATATATATATATATATATACACACATACACACATATACATATATGTGTGTGTGTGTGTCTTTATATATATATATATATATATATATATATATATATATATATATATACACATATATTTACACACACACACACTCATACATATTCTGTGGCTGCCTATGTGTATGTGGTGTGTGTGTGTGTTTTATCTACGCTCCTGCAAAGCTCCATCCCAACCCTTGTACTAATCTAATTCATAAACAGAAAGGATTGTCTGACAGCCACAAAACTAAAGTGAAAATGGAGAAAACAAAATACTGCAGCCCTGCATCCACAATGAGGATACGGGTGATGCAAACCCTAACAACACAATAAGCTAGAAACTCATCTGTCCCCTGAGTCAGCCCACAGACTGATGTTGTATAAACACAATCTCAAGGGCTCACAAAAAAGCAACAGCACCACAACACACACAGCCTAGCTGACAGACAATAAAAAAAAGAAACATGTTGCAATAAGAGATATAAGGGAATAAAATTTCTCCTTCAGCGCTGAGGGGAAAAGCGAATTACCATGCAAATGAGGCTGTGTCCTGGACACGTACTGCAGTACGGAGAGCCATTGGCTTTTGGGCTGTCATCAAAGCCCCCCCCCCCCCACCCCCCCACCCCATACACACACAGCCACACACACACGCGCACGCACACACACACACATACACACACTATAGCCTTACCAGGCTTCTCACCTCCATTAATTAAAGTAAATACAGACAGACGGGGATGGGAAATCACTCAGAGAGGCCTTCTAGCACATATTAAACACTATGGAAAAAAATAAGAAGAGGAAGAAAAAAAAAACCTCCAGCCTCTTAATGGAACGGTCAGTCTGCTCTGGGATTTGGCCGATAAGGAAAATGTAACTGGAAGATTCTGGCAGTTTAAAGAAAGCAGAGACTGTCAACTGGAAATGTGGATAGTTTTTAAGTATGTAATGCATGGTTGGAGGAAAGAGGATAAATGGCTTTTCTGGATGAAGTGAGCAGTCCATGTTTTTTTTATTTATTTATTTTTTTCCACAAACTACATCCTCTTCACGCATTCTATTCGTCTTGAAGGTTTCTTTGAATTAAGTATGACTTTCCAGTTGATCAAACTCTGGGAAGAAAGTTAAAATGTTGTGGTACACAGCCAAAAAAATATTTCTTTGCTGCAGTACAAAAATATTTTTTTTATCACTCTGTATAAAATAGACGATGGTCAGGGTACACTTCAAAAACTTTTATCTGTCTAATAAATTTGTAGATATGCTCTTGGAGTTTAGGATAATATGGTAGAAACCATATTTATTTTAAATGCCAAGAGATGGCACTTAACTAAAATCTTTAAAATCTACAGTTTTTCCATAAACAGAAAAATAACATTGTTTTACATTTTGTAAGTGACATAAGAAAACAAATTTCAAAAAATAAAACTTCAGTCATATTGTGACAGCCCTTTGCTGTGAAGACAAACAAAGCGAGTTCTGGAGTTTCCTCTCGTCCGAAGCCCTAGCATCCAGCTGAGTTTGGTATCTGCCGTTACCCGACCCCTTCTCCACCCTTACAAGACAAAACACGCGCTCAGCTCAAGGATGAACAGTTCAAAAGGATTGTAGCTCAGGTTCTTTCAGCCAATGTGTGTAAATGTTTCAGGACCGTTCGAATGTTTCAGGTCTGCATCGATTTATAAAGGAAGATTCTAGAACGCTGCGCCGCGATTCTCTACGACAGTGCGTTGTAATTGCACTGAAAGTTAAAATTGGGTTAAAAATGAGCTGGAATCATTAAAACCAACCAAGTGGCTCGGGGCAATGTAGAATCAGGCAGAGTGACCACGCTAATGACACGAATAGAGATGTTTATAAGATGAAATATGGTATTGACAAGTACGCTCATGACTGCTCATTCTCTCTGTATAACTCATCCTATTAGACATGGCCCCGTGCTCATTAAGTCCATACCTCACCCCCGGCTCCGCTTTCATGACAGCCCGCTTTGCTGATCTTATTGATCGGACTGATTTAGGAGGAGAAACGGAGAGCTCTGAGCTGAGATCCATCTCTAGCAGAGGCACTCTGAGATGTCTAACATGATGGTCTACAGGCAGACGAATAAATGTCGGGAGTGTGAATACACACATACAGGATGGATCAGATTAAACTTTTATTGACAAGTACAGAGCAACTTTCCCAACTTCAAATGGCCAGTTACCACTGCGTCGACGAGTGGAGGCGAATGAGCCCATTGCTGTGAAGCCAGTCACTAATTTTTCAACAATATAAGTTGCAGAGTATCAGCAAATAACGTAACATACATGAATGACAACACAATTGCTTAACAATTCTCACAGCAGTTGGGGACTAACCATCAGTGAGCACGGCTGAGTGAGATAGGAGATGAGGCCCTGGCTGATGGGCTTTGCATGGGAAACACAGGTGTCTTCATAGATTCCCAGCTACAGGACATAACTCTGCACTGTTAGACTGGGCCTTATCTAGAAAAGTCAGTAGGTGGCCCCTGTGGGCCTTTTCTAACCCTTTCAACAAACTAAGAGCCCAAATATGGGCATAAAAAATACACAGTTTTATACAAATAAACCTCATTTCTTTTTGTGACTCGCAATTGCTTACACAGCGACCCACGGGCGATTAACCAAACGTTTCCTGGCCGTGTTCCATTGTTGACTGCCCTTACTCTTTTTGTTTTTTCTTTTACCTTTCAGAACTTTTCTCTTCAAATAGAATTTTAACGGCTAATGGGGTTTGTCTCATTGCTGTGACCCTTAAAAAACACAGCTCACATTTCAACCTTATATGTCTCACTCTCATTCCCAAACTTTTACGTCAAGGAACTATTCTGTTTTCATTTGGGGCTTAGCATAAAATGGATAAATGCGGCGTGTACTATAAGGGCAAGCCATAATTGAGATTCTGTTGAGCTTAATTGAGCTTGCTCTGATGGATATCATTTGGGTCAAGATATTAAACTCATTCATGCTTCATCGCAAGGCAGCAACATGCAAAATCATTTCTTTTCTTTTCTTTTTTTTTTCTCTCTTGGTGAGAGTCAGCTTTGATCTGCAGTTCCCTTTGACCTTCACATAGAGACTGTGTGATGAGAAAAGTCCTAATGTGATATTAATGCTCCTATTAGTGCTCAATGTCTGAAGAAAAACCAATGAGATGAGAGGTCACATTGTATGCCAGATAGAAACAAAGAGAGAGAGAGAGAGAGAGAGAGATTAAAATACAAAGATAAATTACACTGGGACAATGAAAACCAACATGACTCTCCAGACAATAGAGAATTATATAAAATTCAGTTGAAAATATAACTTATTTCATTCTATACACAGTGAAATTTTAATAGCATAACATGCACTCATATACACAGCCCATACTGCTGTGTCCTCTGTTTTCTCTACACTAACCACATCAACAGAAGCTCACAAGGCTAAAACAGCTATGTCCAGATGACTCAGTTAAATGAACATAATAATATGCTTATGCAATATAATAATCCACTCTGAATTCAAACACTGCTTTTTTATTGATTACACTCCAGATTAGCCTCACGGTATGTGTAAACTAACGAGTGAAAAATTTACAGCCCAAATATTCAAAACTTCAGTGGAGGGATACATGTTTCACACACTCTTTTAATGTAACATCAAGAGAAGCCTTGAGGTTTTTCAGGACATGAAAGCTGAGTAGAGTAACACTCCTGACATCCAAACCGGATCGGTTCTGAGCTGAATCATTCAGTGGTTCAGAAATGCATGATGAGAACGGGCCCAGCATGCAGCCAGTGTATCTCATGCCCAGGGGATTTTTTTTTTACAGTGGGTTACCTCACCAGCTGAGCAGAAACAGGCTCATCAGTAGAGAGATTTGTGATGATATATTTAGTATCGTGATATTTCCTGGCAGCTTCGGAGATCTTCAACTCAAAAACCTTGACTGAAAATCCTCATTACATACTCATTACTCATGCTCATTGTTCTTCTCTTTTAGGTTTTAAATAAGGCCGTTTTCTACATAGTTTTTAAAAAGGTTATTTAAGTTTATTTTGTGTCAATTCATTCAATAATGGGACTCACAACCTTTAAGTAAGGCCCGAAGACCCAGCTCTTCTGTGAACACCCAAACGTTTGATCTTCAGACTAATCTCAATTCTCTGCCCTTCAAACCCTGACCCATTGACTTGTTCAATGTTGACCTATGCTGTATTGTGATAATATACATTACTTGGTGCTCTTTTTTGATTTATACGCTACCTCTTAGTTTGACTCCTTCATGATTATTGTCTGTGGCATTCCTGATTATTAGCAACCTTTCAGATCTCGCTTTTGGCAGTAGCTTCCTCTATCACCACCTACAACAATCTCGCACTTGAATCTAGTCACTTAATGAAAACTAGGCCCTGCGGCACTTGTATTAAAATTGGCACCATTACCAGTTGTATGTTTATGCTGTATTCTGCCACACTTGTCAGTGGCTTTGGATAAAAGCGTTGAATGAATAAATGTACATAAATAAAGATAAATACGACTGTAAATGAAAATAATAATCATTTCAAAAATTCTGAGCTGATGGAACAGCATCTCATTTGCTTTCATTTATGCAACAATCCTGAATCTTTTTTGAAACTCCTTGGATCTTCGTATACAGTTCAATGTTACTGTGTTTTTCCTGAGGAAAAAAAAATGTGTATTCAGAGGACTAGTTCTGCACAGCTGCAGAACTGTGAAGCAGATAAATCCGGTCAGGCATGTGAAAATGGTTAGAATCCTGTCTCAGGCAGTTTGGACTGATGAGATGACCACGGAATTCTCAGATCCCCATGGTGACTAGCACGGACCTAGCGGAGGGGTAGAGAAAGAGCCCTCCCAGTTATGCGAGTCATCTGAAATGGAAGCGGGAATTTGAGGACCCCACCGGTAGGTGGTGGAGATGATGAGGCATGTAATTTCTGTACTTTAATCACCCTTTTTTTATGATATTAATGTGCACTATAGTAGTTTAATAACTTACCTCCCCTGTAACTCATTACACAGTCTTGGTACGGCTCCAATTTCTACCTCTGTAGAAATCATAAGAATTTGGACAAATTGAGCTTCTTTGAAGTACAAATTTACAAATGACTGCAGCTTGCAGTATTTTAATAAGTCTTTGAATGGTTTATTCATTGATGTATATTGTCCTGAAGCCAAAGGGAAGATTAATGACAGTACAAAAGTTATACAAAATTGTTCAAAAGTTATTCACTCTGGATTACCAAAACTTTCTACTAGAATTTGTCATTTTTTTTGTCCTTTGAACCCCCCCCCACCGACCAAAAAAACTCAATTTGTTCAAATTTAAATATAACCTGACAGTCAGTCATGGATTGAGAAAACCTCTAGAGAACTAGAAAGTTAATGTGTTTCTGGACAGCGGTGTTGCCTCACTGGGTGTTTGTAATAAGTTTAATTTATCCAACTGTGAAAGCAACGCTCTCTGTAGACGGCCAATGTGACCAGCTCAAACCTTCTACATGACTAGACAGGAGCTTCCCTGCTGCTGTACCAGGAATAATCTGCCATAGGTGTACTCTCAGAGAGAGAACATGTTCTTTTGTATTGAAGCTCAGAAAAGCTACATTTGAATGAACGCAGACAGACGAGAACATCATCCCTATGTTTCTAGTTTGTACTGTCTGAGTATAGAAAAGTCTGAATACTGGCTAAACACTCATTGGTAAATGATAATTCACTCTCAAGCTAAGAGGAAGTAATGTATTTCAAAAGAAATCACTTTGTCCACAAGAAGAGATTTGTAGGAATTTTCATTTCTGTCTGTTGATTTTCTCTGTTATTGAAATGGATGTAGAATGACCTGAAAATAGAACAACTTTGTTAGATTTCTCTGCGCTGAAAATACACTGACACTTGGTAAAATATATTATTAATCAGTCTGCAGTAGAATTTGTGCAAACGACCATCTCTTCAGGGTGTGTTTATACCATTGTGTTTCTACTACTCAGCATGTGACTGCTACAGCCCGGATAACTATAGAAAATTAAGACCGGAGGTCAGTGTGCCTGTGGAATTCTCTAGAACAAAGCTACAAAAAGGAACAAGACTAACTGGTTGAAACAGGTCCTCAGAAGAAATGCAAAGACAGACTTACATGGCCTGTAGCCTCTGAATGTAAAAAGTGTCCCCATTAAATTCAGACTCCAGCAAATAAACACTTGAGGGGGAGGGGGGGGGGGGGTTGCTGATGTACAACTCAAAACAGAAACTTTGAAAAACTACTTTGATGCACTGGAAGTTGATGCGTCAAACAAAGTGACACAGCTGTTCCCTCTTGGAGAGAATTTTTGAGAGAGTTCCACATCATAGTCTCCATGGATCAGTGGAGATTCTGTGCAGTAAGTAGTTAAAAGGTTTATTTGATGTGTAAGCTGTGCATTTAGCGAATGGAGGGGAATATCAGCGGGCACAGCTTGAGGGCCAGTGGAGTTTAGTGAAGACATGGCAGACTACATAAGCGATTATGGGTTTCTTTTTTTTTTTCTTTTCACTTTCTTTTTTTTTTTTTTTTGCTTATCTCAGCACCTAGGTTATTTCTCTTTACTTTGATCTGCGGGTCTAAAGTGAGGCAAAGTCTGGTGCTTCAGGTGTCCATATAGAACATCAGAGCACTTTAACTACATTTCCTCCAGACTTGAGTTGAAGTGTGTGTGTGTGTGTGTGTGTGTGTGCGTGTGTGTGTGTGTGTGTGTGTGTGTGTGTGTGCGCGCGTTCTTTTCTTCATTCGCTGGATGATGTGTCAGCAATCAGAGGAAGTCCTGTAGTGGAAAAAGCAATCGGCTTAGACCCAGGAAGAGGGGGGGAGAAACTCCTGAATAAATGATTCCTTTGAAAAACTAGTAGAACTATAGGCAGCTTATGTAGCCCAGTTTGATTTAACGTAACTTTGATTTAGCTACTTAGATTACACAGTAACGTGTATGTAGTAACATGGTGTATGCTGCTATACAATGTTTGTAACCACGGTATATATGTTAATAATAAAAATCTGTGTGTTTTGGTTCATTAATTATAAGCACAAACAATAGTCAGCTATAAATCATTTTGCCGCATTAAAATAGCTACGGAGTTATACAAGGAGCAATTTATTGAGAACATCTTAACATCTAAAGGTGTAAGTGTATACAGAGGTCCCATAAAAGAATATGTTTACAGAGAGAAAAAAATTATGTGACATATCTGCTTCCAGCCAGCCATCACCTCTGTCACTTCTAGTCTGGCCTTGCTCCACTTCCCCTGGTTATGAAGAATACGTTTTTGTGAGGTACTGAGTGTTTCTCTCATTACTGAGCAACTCTGTAATATACTCAGTAACTCTGCACTTCTGACCTCTTCTAACTCTATTCGTCTAACTCCATCATTAACCATATTTTAACTTTATGTCAGAATCCATAGTATCAATGACTTAGTCAATGAGTTGTAAAATGACCTCATCTAACATAAAAAGTGTTAGCAATCTGAGTTTTAATCCTCAGACTAAACTAATTGCTCTTTTCACATGATGTTTCAGTCTTGTAAAGCAGTTGGCCTGGAGCATTCAGAGCTTATTTCAAACCCAGAGAAAGAGAGAAAGACTGATGTGAAGAGTCATCAGACGTCTGCTGTCGTTACGTAACGCGTCTCCAGCTATCTCGCAAAAAAAAAAAAAAAAAAGCGTACCATGTCAAAACACGCGAGGCACTTCTTAAAATAGAAGAACTCCATCACTTATTTATGATCTCTCTCCCCCTCTTTCTCTCCCTCTCTCTCTCTTTCTCTCCATCTTCAAAGAGTTCAAATCCACCACTGAAAAGCGTTAAGACTGGGAACACTGATAGTGTCATATCCCTAACAGAGAAACGTGTTCATGCGTGAGGAGGCAAACGCCTTGGTCGTTGAGTGATCACATGAAGCCCTCAGAGATGAACGACCGTGCAGAGCTAAAACATCAATCTCTCTTATGAGCAGAACAAAAACAACACCGCAGGCTAAAAATAAGGACTCGGGGTTTGAAACACAGCTTTGAAGTCAAAACGAGTGTTGGTTTATCTGAATATTGTACACACAAACATTAAGCAGAGCGGTCTTCACGCTTACTCTCTGCCAAACACAGAAGAGACACACGGGTCTGTATAATGACTGGGGTGTAGTATGGGTCACAGTGAGGGTAATATAAAACGAAAAACATGGAATAAAGGATTGTTAGAATATTTATGTAGCCTCTGATGTCTGTAGAAAAGACAGAGGCTTCTGTTTCTTTGCTTCTGTTTGTTAGATGTTGACATTTTTACTGCAAGAGCTGTTGGCTCTTGCAGTAAACTACTGTTCTGTTTCTTTCATTATGAGAAGAGGTAATGTTAAGGGAATCCTTAGCTGGAAATGCTGTCCCGTGAAAACGTCGCTCAAATTCAGAATACATTTATCCTTTTATTCTCTACTTTTATTTGTTTATTTATTAAGACATTATTTATTACACCTCTCATTGAGCTCTAAAATGATTGGAACAGCGAGAGATTTGCACAGACCCGGGGCAGAACATTCTAGCTAAACCAGTGGCTGAACAGAAGTACTCTGAGACCAGTCTGCACAGCTGAAGCTGTTCAGACGTAAAGTGAAGTGAACTGATCATTTTAAAAGAGAGAATCACAGTGTCCTTTGCTGACAAGTGTGAAAAGAAGGTGATTAAATTATACTAAACTCTGCAGCTGTGGAGACCATAACACGATAGAAATGAGCCAAAGGAGGGGTGGTGATGAAAAAGGATGCCTTTTTTTTATTATTATTATTGTTTTTTAACATATGTGTCCAACTATTTCCAGTGGCGTAAAAATGGCCAAAATATTTGTTGAAGAACTGAAGTGCCTCTTGTATAATACAAGCATACTCCTCTACATCAACACATATCTAATTATTATTTAGGATTAAAATGTGTTTTGACATGATGCGAATGTCCCGAAACTATTATCACAGACAGGAAACACAGGTCAGCTATAAGTGTCTATGTGTGTGTGTGTGTGTGTGTGTGTGTGTGTGTGTGTGTGTGTGACAGCGAGAGAGACAGAGAGAGAGAGTACAATGTCACATTATGACAGGGTGTGGCTAAATGGCAGAAATCAGAGGAGAGCGTTCATGTCCTCAGGACACATCAGGGAGAAAATGACCTGACAGGGGAGACAAGGTCAAGAGCAAAATGCGAGTTTAACATCTACAAAATTTTACAGACATATCTTAAAAACAACAATTTTAACTTGTTTAACTTCAGTCAGTCACGTAAACAGTGAATTTGTATTTCACCCTGAGCTAGATTGAAAAGAATATTAATTTAAATAATAGATGACAAATTATTCAATTTAAAGAATCTCAGAATCGTTTGGAATTCCTTTCATACATTCTAGAACTTACTTTCTCAAGAAAGGTTAAGAAAACGATGATTCTTATGAGTGATTCTCTCTCTCTCTCTCTCTCTCTCTCTCTCTCTCTCTTCCGTCTCACTCTCTCTCACACTAGAGTCAGTGCTGTTTCTTTGACATAGTTTGATACCCTCACAGATACAAAAACAAAGCCTCTAAACATCAACTCGTGTTAATAAGATTGTTAATCATGCAACATCAAGCAATGCAAGAGAAAGGGGGAAAAAACGCTTTGTATCCACCGCTGTACCAGACATCATAAGCAGCAAACCCAGGAGAAGCAACTCACAGCGATAAAAACATACTCATACTCAATGTTGGAAATATAACTGTAATAATCTGTAAACACTGTTAAGGCGGTTTTGATGATATTCTCTCCCTGCAGTGATGATTGTCATGAGACTGTATTTTTAAGTGTCCTAATTACTGTTTACTTGTGAATTTCTGAATAATAAGGCAATAAACAACAGCAGTAATGATGATATTTACTGAGTTGTATAACATTCATTTGAGAAGAGTCTTGCTCGTGCATACTCAGAGCAGACAGTCCCTTAAGAGCAACAGTTGAAAGATGACGACTTGGCAACAATGGCTTTGTTTCCACAGAACACCCGAAAAACCTGTTGAGCGGTGTTACCGTGGAAATACACACGACAGGAGTTGTGTCATGTATACATACAGATAAAGCAGATCATAACGGATATCTTTTAAAGGCACATGTGGGCAATCATGGTGTGTGTGTGTGTGTGTGTGTGTGTGTTTAGATTCTCGTGACATTGTGTAGACCTTAATGTCACAGTGAGGACATAAATATGTGAAAACATTACTTGTGGGGACATTTTGACAGTCCCATCCAGGATACAAAGACAAACTTGGTAATGCATATACATCCGTGTTTATTTGTAAAATGACTACCTTCAGGTCATCAGCGCACAATAACACCATTCTACACTGTATGGATGAGCGTCCAGGAAAGCTCTCTGAAGAGTTATGCACAGCCCAGATTACTGAACCCATGCAACAATAAACATTGCCTTTGCAATGTTGTCATCCAAAATAAGCCTCTTTGACAATGAAAGCTTACACCTCCGGCACACCGGGCGGAAAAAAAGACTCTTATATGCCATTTCCATGACTTCTCGACCAAATATTTGCATATCAAACATTTAGTTCAAGCTCCCTCAGGCACTGCTGAGAAAATGAGGTGACATCTAAACAGTTCCCGCCACAATCTGTCCACAATCAAGTTCTTACGTCAACAGGAACAGGTCAGTTAGAAATAGCAATATGTGAGAACACGGTTAAATGAAGGTTAAATGTGTCATTAGGGATTTTTAGGAAGAACGGTCACAAATTTGATAATGAGAAAATGAACAGGCGACCTGGTGTGTTTGTGTGTGTATGAGAGCGCGCGCGCGCGTGTGTGTGTGACACTGGGGTTACTCACTGGCTTGCATGAGCTGTCCCTGACGTCCGAAGACCTGGGAGAAGGTGGCATTGCTGCAGGTCAGCGTATCCTCCATGTCAGGGACCGAAGTTTGGGATTCTCCTGAACTGAATGGATATATGATCTGGCGAGCTGGGAGATCAGCAGGGGAGGTGAATGAGACCCGTTGAAGCGTGGTCCGTGTCTGAAGACTTCTGCCCGTAATAGGAGTTGAGGGCTAGGATTTGGACCACCTTAAGAGGCTTCCTTACTCACTCTCTCGCTGCACAACTAAAGCTCTAAAAAAAAAAAAAAAATCGAATAAATTGCTTTTACCAGAAGAGCATCCACTGCAGTGTATGTCCTGCCAGGAGCCGAGAAAGAACTGGACGGTGTGGGTGCTGGGAGAGTGCAAGAGGGAGGGGAGAGCAAGTGTGTGTGTGTGTGTGTGTGTGTGTGGTAAGGAGAGAGGGAGAGAAAGCATGTGTGTGTTTGCAGCTTCAGTGTGTTCGCTGTTAAGACTGCCGCTATCACAGTGACTCTCCCTTTCTGCTGAATCTCACTCTCTCTTTCTCTCTCTCCCTCTTGCTCTCTCTCTCTCTCTCTCTCTCTCTCTTTCTCTCTCTCTCTCCCTCGCTCTCTCTTTATCTCTCTCCCTCTTTCTCTCTCTCTCCCTCTCGCTCTCTCTCTCTCTCTCCCTTTTTCTCTGAGCTGTGGGAAGAAAAACAGATATGACACAGGCAGGTGAGAAACACTGCTGATGCCAGGAATATAAGCCTCTTTTCTTTCTTCGTTCACTCTCTTCTCTCTCTATCTCTCTCTCTCACTCTCTCCCGCTCATTTTCCCCTGCTGCTGTATGTCCTTAGTTTGAATCAGGCAGAACTGAGTGCTGTTGTTATCCCAAATGACTAGCTCCTCTGATCTACTCAACATGCCCTCTACTTTACTTCCCCTGCTCCCTCGCTCCATCTCTCTGTAGTTTACTCCCTACTCTCTCTCTCTCTCTCTCTCTCTCTCTCTCTCTGTCCACATAAAGTTGTCTCTTTTTCCTTGAATTCCTTTTTAGAGATTTTTTTTTGTTGTTTTACAGAATTGAAACATTTCTTTAAAACACTACTCATTTAAACAATTCCTGTGATTCTCTCATTTCCAAAATTTGACTTTTGAGTTCAAATTTTATAATGACGGGTGACTTGCACAACTTTGGTCACTGTCAACACACTGGGACAATGAAGGAAGAAAACTCAAAAGGATTCCATATGAGAAAACCCAAGGAGACAAGCCAAAAGGACAGATAAACATTTTCACCCTTTCTGAGAACACGAGCATACTCATATGCAAACACTGTGGAAATAGTGGTCAAAATCAATGCAACACTGGTGCAAGGAGTTATAATATACCAAAGTGAGTATTTACATTATTCAACATTATGCTAAAGCCACATGGAAGATACACAGACATCAGAAGAAAGACAATATAAAGTGAGACCTACAACTTTCCAAATGTTATAAGCCTAGAATAGTTTTATGAGAGCTCACTGTTAAATATGTTTTGCTAAAGGCAGCTTCATGTGAACAAAGAGGAGATAAAGCAAGCCGAAAGATAGACAGACGCAGACAGACAGACCAACAGACAGAGAGACCGACAGACAGACACAGACAGGCAGACAGACAGACAGACACAGACAGGCAGACAGACATACAGATGGACAAACAGGCAGACAGGCAGACAGACAGACAGGCAGACAGGTAGATAGTAAGGTAGACAGAGAGAGAGAGAGAGAGACAAGTAGACAGACAGACAGGCAGACAAACTAAGGGAACCCTGCTTAGCAAAGCTCTGCTGACACTGATGAAGCCGGAGAGTTATAGTGGGAGTCTATAAAATATGGATCAGCATGCCTTATTCATACCCTCATTAACACTTCTGTGCTGTCGTTCTGAAACACACAGTAGTGCCAGAAGAGAGGAGAGGAGAGGTGGGGAGAGGAGAGGAGGGGAGAGGAGGAGAACACTGTGATGTGGACAGAAATGTGAGAAAGAAGTCATAAAAGAATAAAAGAACAACATTGTGATGGAAAATGTGTCAGAAGATGGAGAAGGAAGAGGTGTGGAAAAGAGATGGACAGCATTAGAGTTGCTGTTTTTTCAGTGATTCGGGCATTCCTACAGTCAGCAGCAGCGACGTGAAGCTTCCTTAACTGCTGTTAACTCACTTGCTCTCATTACTACTTGACTGGATTTGATCAGTGTTTTATATCAACACATGAAATAGTTGCTCCAAATCAGTTGGTTAAGATCACTGCTTTAGTTACTTATGGATTAAATTCATAGTGTATGAATGTATGAATTCATAGTTTATGAAAGTCTCTTAAATAAAGGCTCTAAAATATGTTACCCATGCGCGTAATATTACAATGATTCCAATATATTTGTCTAATTTATCATGTCCATTTGACTGAAAAGACACCATTAATGCACAGTGATATCAAGCGTCCCTTTTTCTCCTGTGTACTACTTCAAAAGTACTTGGGAGTTTCACACTATATCATGTGCTATTCCCTTTTGGTTGCTCTGCACTGGCTGCCCTACACTAGATGCTCTTAGTATATTTCCCCACTTTGCCTTTTTTGCTTCTATATATTATTTAATACGCTGTAAGTTTTACTGCCTTTGACTGCTCAGGATTGCTGTGTGTAGCACTACTCTGTCTGGATGCCCAAGGCTGCAGTCACGCAGTGGAAGCTCACGGGTTCAGCGTGTTCGGAGTGATGTCGGCAAGCGAAGCGTCTCTCGGTGAGACGTCTCCACCAGGCTGCTCTCTGTCACTATCGCTCTGTCTCTGTCTCTGGCGGCCCGGCTAATTGTGCGTACCGCGTTTTATCATGCTAACCCGCAGAGCCCCTCCGGTGTCTGTTTCACTGCTCTTTTGAGCTTAGTCAAGAACTCTGCATGGAAATGAGGACTGAGACCAAGCAATCGCTTTAAATTAAGTCCTGCTTTTCTGCCTTTAACAACTAAGCGAGCTTTCGATTGGTTGAAGAAACTGATTTGGGTTTGAGAGATTCAACTGATGCACCATGAAGTTCAGCCAATATAATAATGTGAAGCCCTGCTGACTTCTTTCTTCTGCCGTACATAACCGTTCAGACATACTGGATGAAGTACAAACCCACAGAACAGAAAAGACAAAGCATGTGGCAGATTCAGAAAGCACTGTTAAACATGCTTTATTCAAAAACATGTCTGGAATAGCTTTGTATTTTACAAGAAATGGGCTTTCTTTTTTCTTTTTTTCTTTTTTTTTAGAGCAGTTGCACAAACTGTGTGTTATTTGATTTAAAGGGAAAATACGGCACTCTCTCTCTCTCTCTCTCTCTCTCTCTCTGTCTGTCTCTCTCTCTCTCTCTCTCTCAAGTTGCATGGGATTGTAAATGTAAAACCTGCAAATTCTGCACACTCTAGTAGCTTATTGCTCCAGCATACACAGTGCCAAGGCAGCCATTCACAACATATTAAATTTTAAGGCATAACTGTGGTCTCCTCCTCTCACTACAATTCTGTTTCATTATTACAGCAATAAAACCACAGATTTCGGGAGCCAAAAATATCCTAATGTCTTTGGGAAATAATTAACATGATGATAATTCTCGATATTAATTCCTCCAGCAAAAAAAAAAAAAAAGCAGAACAGCACTGACTAACTGACAGCTTTGTGTCTCTGCCCAGCATTGATAATGAAGACACTAACATCATGATAAAGGTTTTCAATTGACACAGCACATCTGACGGCTGCACCATGCCAGACCCTCTGAAAGCAGCTTCTCCTCTAATGGAGAGCTCCATGAACACTGCAGTTATAGCGTAGATGTACATCTTACCACCTTCAGCTTATTCCACCTGCTCTCTCTGTTACACGGTTCCAAAATAGCCATAAACTGTCACTTTATGCGCTTCTGTCATCGTAAAAGCCAAACATTTTGTGTGTGTGTATGTGTGTGTGTGCATGCGTGTTTGTTTGTTTGTTTGTGTGTGTGTGAGTGTGTGTGTGCGTGTGTGTGTGTGTTAAAGACAGGTCCAATACTCTTAAGTTGGAGCATTTAGTCTGGATGGGAAGCATTTTGTCAAAAATGAAACCTGGCAGCGATGTGGCAGATTGGTGCCAATAATTGAGAGCACAGCTTACGCAGTGAGTCTGATCCATCTTCGTATCAGCACACTGCACTTGGACCCCCCCACCCCCACCCCACCCCATGAATAATGTATTTCATGCGTCGTCAAATTTTGCCTGCTGCCACCAGTTTAACAAATTATGTGCGTGTGTCCAATGTTCACAGCAGACTGATAGTCCTTGTATTTCCAATCACATTCGCAAGAGATTAAACCAGTAAATTAAGGAAAATTCAGTATTCCAATTTGTCCCATCAGCTTATTAAGGAACAGCTTGATAATTTTTGTGCATGTTTGTTTATACTCATTATGATTAGGGAGAGGGACAGGGTTGAGGACATAAACTAAATAAACACCTTAAGGGCATTTATGTAAAGACTGGTCAACACTGTGAAGCAGGGCTGACAGCATCTCATATTCAGGGGGATTTCAATTTACGGTTTTTACTATTGGCTTTAAAGCCGTAGTCATGTCAGACCCCTGTGTCTTCCCCCATAATTCTGATTTGTTATATTTCAGCTGCGGCAGAGCTGTGCAGAATTGTGTTTTTATGACGATTACTTGGACGTAGCGCAGAGCTGCCAGGAGAGAGAGAGAGAGGGAGAGAGAGAGAGAGAGAGAGAGAGAATTGCTACGATATATCAAGCTGACAGATGGAAGCGCTGCATGCAGCTCTACACGCTTTAAGAGAACATAAACTCAAACTTTCCTGGCCGCTATGTAGAAATTAACTGCCTCATTCAAGTTAAAAACAAACACGACATCCAAACAGTCTCTAACTTCCAACCCATGGTTTAATTTACAACTATCAAAAGCCATATAGCCAATAAGGCTTAATGCATTGCTTCCCCTGAGTGTCTCAGTTCTTAAGTCATAACGCACGCGCTATGCTGAAGGTACCGTCTTTTCCTCAGATTCAGGCTGATACTTCTGCATCTCATTTTAAAGGATCTCATTTCCGGCTAATGCCGCCGTCAAGAGTGTGACAGATGAGTTTGGCGCAGTATCTCTCATGGGGCAAGGAGGAGACGATACAGAAGCTCAGGCGTACGTAAAGGTGCGCTGCCTTCGCTACCATTTTGAAAGGCTGAGCGGTAGTCAGAGGCGAGCTGACAGAAAAAAAGTGGAGATAGTCGTGGCATGTGTAATTGTCACCATGACTGGACAGCTCTGGTGCATGACATTTAAAATGAATGTGACTTAACATGACTCAGTCCAGAGGAATCAGCCCAGTAAGTGACGGGTGCTTTGTAGTGGCAAAGTCAGACGACAGGAACTTATATCAATATACTGATTTTTGCCAGGACAGAGAGAACATAGAATATATAACACCGTTATATGTATAACACCATCTTAATTGCATGTTGTTTGTTGTATTTGTAAAGGTTTTAACCTATGTTAAATGGTATGAGACTTAAAAAGCAGATGCATGTGAAAAAATTAAAAAATACTTGAGACATGTTGATTTGGAAAATGAGCTCTCCGTTAACAAACAAGATCGTCTATGAAAGATGAGAAAATGAAAACATCTAATAGCACAATAAAGAGAAGAAACAGAGAGCACAATTAAATTTTAACATTACTCACATTTTGAGACCCCTAAATGTCTATAAATGTTATGAGATATAATACTCATGTTAGAAAAGAACAGTGTTCATCTTCTAGTGACTGATTTTCTGTGGCATCACAGATTAATTAATCAGACACAATTTGTTCCCTTTATAACAGAGAACCCAAGCAGAGTTTTGTTTTGACCCAGCTGTGTGAATTAAAAAAAAAAAAAAATCATGTAGTGTTTTAAAGTGCTGATACAGAGCTATGCAAAATAATGGTACAGCACTTTACATGAATTTTTTGTGTTTAAAATGGCCCCTGATGGGTTTGGCTCAGTTTTAAAGTATCGGTGATATAGGGAGATGTAAGAACTGCTTCATGGCCAAGGGCACACTTTCTCCATTCTAGTGCTCTTTGTGTTTTCATAGCCTGTGCTGACATAGCTGACTCTACAGCTTAACAAGCCCTTGTTAACTTTGAAACAATTGTTTTAGTGCTGGGGTGAACATTAAAGTACAGCACTGAGAATCCTGAGGAGTAAGACTGGGAAACCCTGAACAATGGCTTTCAAGAAATTCGGTGGGCAAAGTGCACCACCATCTGGACATTGAGACTCCATTACATTTCATGTTCTTGTAAGTATAGTTGCAATGCCTAACTGTGTTTACATCAATGACATCTGTTTATAGGTATTCATAAATATGTGCGTTATGAGTACATAAAATATTTATGATTTTGAACGTAAAAGGTGAATCACGTCATACATTTAGCTTGAGAGGTTTTTTGACATGACTCAGAATATACACATGGATGTTGTGCCATTTTCTGGAGTAAATGATGTAAATACAAAAATACAATACAAGTGAATAAGAGGACATGTGAAACATTTAAAACAGAGCAATTTATTTTAAACATTCACATTTTAGAAATGCACTGCAATGCTTCAAATCATTCTTACCAAAAACTGAATCAGAATGAGAAATAAATATAGATATATTTATATATTTTTTTAAATCTACAAGCACTTTTTTCACATTAATGGGATTTCTCAAATCCCATCTGCAACAAACCACAGTATAACTCACTCCAGTCCAGTTTGTGAACAAACCCCAGTAAAACTTTTCAGAGTCCAGTTTGTTAACATACCAAATGGGTGTTTAACATTAACAAAACAAAACCAAACAAAAAGATGTTACAGACCCATTGGTGTAAAGATTATTTCCACATTATATGCTACATTTTGAGCAATTTCAGAGTAAAGTCACAATATAAATTAGTCTGAAGTCCCTTCAATATATCGTAAAGATTTGAAAGCTTTGCACTGACATAGCTGTACACCAATGAAGATGTTAAGGGAACCAGAACTGATTATTACACACCTGCGTACCAAGCTGATCAAAAGAATAGTGAGTAAAAGAAAAATGTAAACATTGAGACTATACTTCATTGAATATTACATTTAAAACAAGGTAAACATCTTGTCAAATTCACTTGGGGGGAGGGGGGGGCAGGGTGAAATACTTGCACAGCATACTCTCTTCAGCAGGTTTTGAATGTAGCCACTATCTTTAGAATGATCATAAAAAAACCGACATATCACAATTTTTCATCCTTTTCAGGGAATGGCATACTGATTCTTTAAACATTTCTGCTTCAAGGCTTCAGAATATGTCCCTTTTCAGGGTAGTAAGGCTTACTCTTCCACAGCAATTTCATTCAGCTTACAAAACAACCAATACTGTGCCATCTTCCTAAACACTAGGCCTGGCTCTTAAATTCACCTTATAGCTCTCAGAGAGCAATGAAAGTGACAACTTAAGTGAACGTGACAAACAATTTTCATTCCAAATTCTACAATATGTAAGACAACATCTACTTTGAGATGGGGGCAACGGGTAAACAGACCTATATACCGAGTGCTGTTTATGGTACATATGCTTGTTATGGTATATTTGTATATTTGCAGTACTCTATGTGGAAGCATACAATGATGGTTTTAAATGTGGGAGTGACTCTTGAAAACTGAAAAGGTTTATGCCAAACAAGTGCTTCATTCTGACCTCATCTGTACAGATCATCAGGTTTTTCCAACACTGTTTATGCTTCCCTTTCCCCCCAAAATGGCAAACAATTAAAATGATTTTACAAGCACTTCAACATTTTTTAAAGTGACATAATCTGGCATGATTTACATGCTGACAGAGCAATGTCCAGTTCTGTTTCATAAACTTTAGTGGCATGCATTAAAAGAGACAAGACAAAGAGTTACAGGTAGCACATCAATAATAATAATAAAAACAAAAAAACATTACGACATGAACAAAGATGATTGCCAGTTGCTGTATAATAACTAAAAGAATCCAACTATATACCCTGTAGAATGGGTTAGTAGTTATAATTTTTCTTTTCATAAATCACTGTCATTACATAAAACAAATGATATTGCAATTCACTATACAGGAGAACATAATCTGTAAAGTGCATGAGATCTGCAAAACCGAACTTTTTTTTTTTAACCCAACGTGTTACTTATTTCTTTTTTCCTTGTGGCACTCCATAGTTTTCATTCTTTACACTAATGGCAGCAATTTCATAATGTAGCCAGTTCAGCATCATGAACCCTCATTGAACCTTCCACCCAATTCCCAAAAGTGACAAAGTCATACAGAAGCTTATTCATTCACTGAATCCTAAAAACTGATCCAAAAACCAGGTTTATATCCTCTGTCCCTTTCATAATTTCTTGTGGTCTGTATCAACCAGAGGCTCACTGATCCTTTGGTTGGATCCATCCTCCTGCTTTACCACTGCATTCATGACGGTAACTTGTTGTAAACTACGAGTAACAGGTCCACCCACTCTTTCCCTCACTCTCACAGAGAATCGCTCCTCCTTTTTGGACGGTGGCTGAACTTGTGGTTTTACCTCTGCATCTTCTTTAAATCCACCTAGAACGCCCATGCCATGTCTCACTGCTGAGTTAGACTGGGCTACTGGAGAAAGTACGTTCAGTTTGGCTGCTTGCTCGATGTTTCCCTTTAAAATAGGTTTGCTTTTTTTGTTGGGGTGAGCTGCAGAGGTCGACAGAATAGCTGGTCGCTTCAGCCTCATGTCTGGTGTTATTTTCCCTTTATTTATTTGAGATTTAAGTGGAAACTTAGCATTATCTGCTGGGCCTGACTCACTAGTCCTAGTCTTCCCTAACGGTTTCTGTCCATGGTTTGAACCTTGTGGTTTCGTTACTCTGTCTGCAAGACGCCTCCGAAGGTTACCGTTGTTTTCCTGTGCCAGAGGTGTGCTCCCTTTCCTTTTTTTGGTGTTTTTGGGGACCGGCTTCCTAGGACAGCTGACTACCATATGTTTCTTAAGACTAGCATGGTAGATAAATTCTCTGCTACAGTGAGGACACACATAAACGTCCTGCTCCTCCTGTACAGACGTTTTCTTTCCTGTGGTGGATGACTTACTCCTATGAGAAATGGCCTTTGTTACAAGCTGGGATTTCTTCTTGCTAAGTGCATTTACCTTTAACTTGCCAGCCGGCTCTTGAATGTTGAACTTTTTCAGCTGTCCCAACTTCTGAGATACATTCTGCCTACCGTTGACAGCACGAGCAGGTGACAGAACCCCATTCTGTGCTTTTGCAAACTGTCTAAGGGGTATGGGGTTCTTTTTGGGAGTGTAACGTTTTTTGTCACTAGCATTTGCGCAAGCCAGAATGTGCTTATGCAGCTCAGGCATGTTGTCAAAGCTCTTGCCGCATTTGGTACAGCGGATAGCTGTGCTGAACGTTTGTGGGATGTTATGAGTGGTGAAGTTGGTGGCTGAAGCTACGGAACCAACTGGAGTTCTGTTGTGATAAGGAAATGGAGGTGGTTTAAAACTAGGATAGTGCTGGTTAATGCCTAGTCGAACATTGGGGCCTTTTGGTTTGATGCCTTCTGATGCCATAATCTTTATTGTCGTGTAAAGTTCTTCAGTGGAGTGGTCAAAGTCACCATCATCATCATCCTCTTTAGCAGCTGATTTGTGCACTGGCTGAGATGCCTCTGTTTTAGAGCTATCTGAAGGATTTGATGGGTCAGTTTTAGCTGGGTTGTTATGATTTTCAGGTCTCAACTTGCCGTTTTCAACCTCAGTGTGTGAGCACATCTGGCCGGGATGCAGGTCCTTCTGATGCTGCTCTAAGTTGCAAAGGAAAGCAAACTCTTTGGAACATGCACTGCATACATAGATTTTCCCAATCCCATGGTAGTTAGAGCGGTGATCCAATAAATCGGTGTCACTCCCAAAGAGCTGTACGCAAAACTCGCATTTGTACGGCCATTCTTCCGCATGATCGCTTATGTGATGGCTTAACCCTTTCATTGACTGAAACGGCTTGTCACAAACGTTGCACATAAAACGTTTGCAGTGGGGATCTAGGAGAGAAGACTCCTCTATAGCTGTTTTTTCACTGGGTGAAGCATTCAAGTTTTTCGTGTTAACATCAGCATAATTTACAGATGTCTCTGCTGGCTCCTCTTTGCTCTCCATTTCCTCCTTGATTTCAGAGGCAACACTCTGAGATGGCGATTCTCCATCTGTTGGGTTCTCTGATGAGAGGACAATGGAAGATGAGGGAGGAGTCACTTTTGGAGCTGATGTGACAATAATAGCAGGATCATGAGACTGAGACTGAAACGAAGGCTGAAGTTCTTGCATCTCCGTGTGATTAAGAGAGATTTTGCCAGAGAGAGATTCAATGGCATTAGCCTGTAAAGTCGAGACAACATTTTCAGAGGATTCCAGTGAGACTGTATACTCTATAACAACTGTGTTGGGAGTAAAACTCACGGTACTGATATTCGATTCATTTACAGTTAGAGCAGGAGGAAATAGCTGAGCCTCAGACACCATGACCGAACCTACAGCAAGAGTGCTCTGCGCTATTTCACACGTAGAAGTATCTGAATTTTGAAGTTCAAGAGAAGAGTTAGCAGGTATGATAGCCTGAGCCAAACCACCAGTGGCAGAATTAACCCAATCTGGGAGAGTCACATTTAAACCACAATCTACTGGTTGTAATATTTGTTCTGTGCAAACTTCAGCAGTACTTGATGATATTCTCGAAGTCAGGACTGGGAGGGAAGACTGGGCAGTGGAACAAACAGGCTGAAACTCTTGTGTGGGTGTGGTCACTGGAGATGAGGCTGAGGGTAAGACTGGAGGCGGTGGAGTTGGTGAACCAAGACTTGAGGCAAAAGGTGACACAGGATGCATGGCGACTGGAGTCAGTGAAGGAGGTGGTGGATTAAGTGAGGTAGAGGGGAGAGCCAATTCAAAAACAAGTTTTTCAGGGTTCACAGGGGGTGGATCAGAAACTGCAACCACTGCAAGGTCTGTAACGACAGGTGTGCTAAGACTTCCCAATGCACATGATGTATCAACCCCAGTAATATCTACGCTGGCATACTCATTCATCAATACTTTCTGTAACATGCTGGAGCTTGGTTTACTCCTCTTGACCACCATTTGAGAGGGTACGTTTCCTGATGAATCAGACTCTACAGTATTTTTCCTGTGCATGCTCAGATCCAAAACAGCTTCCTCTGAATCCTCAACCATGTCCCTTTTACCTACAGGATTAGAAAGGTCTAAAGGCTGCTGGTTGCAGGAGCTACCACCAGTCCTTGAGTCAGACCAATCCAAAGGCAAAACTGCACGAGTGGAAGTAGGGTCCATTTGAGAGAGATTCATAGTATTTGTCTCCTCTTTGCTGGATGAGCCAATTACTGAGGGGTTATAATGGCTCTCCGTCTTTGGCTCCTTTGGAGAACAAGAGAGACCAGCATTTGGTGTGAGCTTTTCACCCTTCAGGACAGGGGTCTGTTGTGGGGAGCTAGGAGGTGATGTGGTCCTCCTCTTAAACCTGCCAGACCCTGCTGGTAAAACAGTAAGTGACAAAGGTGGACCCAGCTTTTGACCATCTGTGATCAGGGCAAACACTGGCTTATTGCCATCCTGGTTCTGCAAGAGTTGTTTTAGCTTAGGTGAAAGGTAGACTGTCTTTTCTTTGTGAAAAGCGACACTCTCTGTGGGCTGAGGCTGAAGTGTGCCTACTGATGCTGTGGGTGAGGAAGATAATGATGAAGATGTGGGTGAAGAAGAAGAAGAAGAAGAAGAAGAGGAAGGAGACGTAGTGGCTAAGATGGATTCAGATTCCAATTCTGTTTTAATTTGCGGTAGAAGAGGTGGGGTAGAAGTCCTCCGTTTCACACAGGGTTGACCTGGGATCTCAGCCACAGTACAGGTCGAGGTCTCAATTTTGAGAGCCTGAGTAATCTGTGCTGGGCTGATGATCACAGCATCCAGTCCAATCACAGCAGCAGAACCCGAGTTAACCTCAATCACCTCACAGTTGCTAACAGCACTTGTTGAGACAATCTTTCCATCGATGTAGAAGCTAAGATTCTCAGAAATGTTGCTGGAGATGTCGACCATGTACTCCTCTTCCTGATCCCCTTCTTCTTCAGGGCAGACTGGCTTTGGGCTCACAGTTGAGGATTCTGGTGAGGTTGAAACAGGCTGCTGCTTCTGGGACTGAGCATCGTGTAAAACCAAACCCTTCTTGTAGACCCCTTTGGAGAGGAGGTGGTGTTCATGAATCCTACGCTGGTGTCGACGCAGGTTAGTGTGAGTGCCGAAAGATTTTTTGCAGTACCTGCATACGTGGGAATCCTTAGGCTCCACGTTTTCATCCAAATCAGCCACACATTCATTATCAGTTGAGACAAACTGCTTAGTAGGATCAGAGTTCTCTAGGACGTGACGTCCTCCCTGCATCTCAGCATTAGACACGTTTGGATTTTCACTTTCACCTGGGAAAGACTGACTTGAGATACAAGTAGTACCTGTGAGTGTGAGAGAAGCTGACCTTTTCTTTAAGTTGTCATGAGTTCTTTCATGACGGCGACGACCAAACTGTGTGCTAAATGCCTTTCCACAGTGCTTACATTTGAACGCCTGCGTCTGGCAGACAGCAGAAGCATGTATGTGCGTATGACGTTCCAAGCCTTGTTTGGTATTAAATCGTCTCTGACAGTGCTGACAGGGAAATGAACACAGGCCCTGGGGGTCAATGTCAGGGTCATAGTCTGGGTCTAGTTCAGCGTCAGGGTCCAGTGGATGAGCATCAGATCCGAAGTCTTCTTTAAGCTTTGTGGAACACTCTGTTTCAACCACCTGACAGACTGTGTTTGGATTTGCTTGTTCAAGCGTTACCATGGACACAGGCTCTACCACAGACTGACTATTCCCTTGTGATAGCGGTTTGCTCCGCGTCTCAACAGACTCCTTCACTTTCTGTTTTGTTTCTTCCTCTTTCCCTTGCACCGAGATGCACAAAACAGGAGTTTCCCCAATAACAAATGTCTGATGGTCCTCTGCAGGCGGCAGCAAAACAACAGGCTCCTGATGAAAGTTGTCTGAAGGAAGAGGCAGCTCCTTTGCTTTCAAAACTGTAAAAAAAAAAAAAAAAAAGGCAAAAATAACATCAATATTGTGTAACTTTTTGTGAATACATGTAATGGTGTCTGAGATAGTCATATTAGTTTATTTCACTTTTCATCTCAGTAGTTTTTTGATATGTTGAATAAGTTATGAGTTCTGTTTGGAAAGAAGTGTACAGCTCTGTAGAGCACTCACGACTGAGCTGTATGACACTCTTCAATCAAGTTTTTCCAAGAATGCCAAATTTATACAGAGGTACCATACGCTGAAATAGTGTTTAGCATACTGTATTTACTTTTACTTCAGCACTACCTAAAAAGCAAGTATCCTTACCATCCTCAGAATCCCACATCTCTGATGTAATGACCTCAGTCTTAATGGTGACCTTGGACTCTATGTGCCGTTTCCTCAATTGTATTAATGAGATGACTTCCTGTCGAGTGTAAAACAAGGCAACCACAAGAATGATTAAAATATATATTTAAATTAAGACAGTTTACAAAAAGCTCTTCATAGAGTGTGTCTACATAAGCACACAAATACAAAAATGAATGTGTCAACTCAGAAACAACTAAATATCTAAAAATCTGTCCAGACTGCAGTTTAAAGTGCAAGTTTGTATTTGAAACTGACAGTAACAGCTGAGTGACTAATATAGTGACAACAAAAACAACACCCCATAACTGACATTCAGGAATGTCAACCTCACCTGTCTCATTATTGTGATAACTGTCTTTGGCCACACAGTCAAGCATCAAAGAGACACACAGAGCCTTTCTAAAGGTCAAACCAAGCAGTGGTACAAAGTCTATAAAATAACTGCATCTTTCAAGACTCATTTTGACAGAATGTTCGTAAGCACTCACTGAGTCACTAAAGTAATGAGTACTGATCATGTTTTCAAACAGACTGTGAAGAGAACAATGAAGCATACTTCAGATGTCACAGCATAACATTATTAAAAAAATTTGCTCTGTGTATGCAACCACAGTCTGTAAAGTCATAAATGTTTATGAAAATCATAATATTCCTCTGGAAACATTAGAACACAATAATAATAACATGATGGCTTGGATAACTGGGTACAGACGAATACTTTAAAACCAAAGCACACCGAGGAGCACATATGAGCTAAACTGCACATTTAACAAGACAACTGGTCACTACTTCAGTTTCAACCTCAAGGTCGTTTCATGACTATATTAAGGTCCTTAAAGCTACAGTCTGCATGATGTCATGCTCTACCCTGACTAATTCACTGAATTCAAGAATTACACAAGCTATGAGGTCTGGTAAGCTGTTTAACACAATAACAAATTGGGGAAAAAAGGTTATTCTTTTACTGAAATGTCTTCTTTTCTCACCAAAATCGGTTCAACCGTTCAGGAAAATGGAAACTCTGTAAGTAATTTTATGTAGACTAAGACTAGGTCAAAGGATCAATATTACTCTTAATGATTTCCTTTTCTTGGTGGTGACACTGGCTTAAACAGAAAGCGTAACCTGCAGGATCCTTTGAAAAAGGGTGGGTCAAATTATTTTATCCACCCTTTTTTATTGCCTCTGTTCGATATTTCTTCAAGTCTGCTACTTGTGCTAAGTAATTTTCCTTACATCCAGTTGGCCATCCAGTGAGATTTATACAGGTTACAAGATCTGTAATTGCGAGGGATTCATTTTGGCACATCATATTCTTATGCTAATACAAGTGGCCTGTCAGAATGGATGAATGTCTAGTCTAATCTCTTATAAGAAGCCGTGTCGGTACACCTAAACACATCAGGTTACCAACTGTCTGAATACTTCGTGAATCTCTCACAAAGCTGGTCTGCTAAATTGCTACACGTCTCTATTTTTTTTTTTTTTTTTTTAGTTTGTTTCCTTGGTTTTTTTGTTTGTTCGTTTGTTTGGGTTTTTTTTTTTATATATTTGCTTTGTTTTTACTGGTCAGTGCTCTTATGGTTCTGCCCAACCTGAATCAGATTATCAGTATCCGTATTACCTAAGAGAACGGCACTATATTTATTTTCTACACCAAACTGTACTTAAGGAATACGAAAACAGAATACGGGACAACGCACTATGTCAAATGCGACGAGATTCAGTACGCAGAGACATTGCACACATGTTGCGGCTGTTTATCTGGCAGTCCCTTTAAATTCTTCCACCATTAGCTCTGGTGCTGCTGAGAGGGTGCTGTCTGGAAGGTCACACTCACCAGACAAATCTACGCTCAGAAGTTGTCTTCGCCATTCGTGAGGCGCCCACCGTCGAGGAGAGTATAACGCCGTCAATTTTTTAATTTTTTACGGAGACGACCGATGGTGCTGTCAGCGACCAAGAGCGACAGAAGGGGTTTTCTAACTGGCTAGCTGCAAGACTGTCTCTGTCAAAACAACAAACAAATGTTGCTAGCCAGATTAGCTTCTTAGCCAGCTAACTATTTTACAGTAGGTGTTTGGTTATACTACCATCTTGTGCAGTGTATATAAGTTAGAGATGAACATACCAGTGCCCCGCTTACCCCCTTTACGATGACACCTGGTGCCTGTTTTCTTGCTCTGTTGGTTGGTTTTCCCCTGACGTTGCAGCAGTTGCTAGCTAAACCAAGGTTGTCATTTCCATTGTACCAGACTGCAGACAGAATCTTGCAGCACGGCGCATGTGCGAGTTTGCAGACTACAGTACCAGAGAGCATAGCCGCAGTAACGGTAGCCCACATTTGTAGAGACCTGGAACATGCAGAGAAATGAAACTGTTTTGCTTTTCGTAAACTGTCTGAGAAATACAAGAATGCACAGAGGACGTCCCCATATACATCAAGATGCATCAGAATATGCATCGAAATTCGTTATTAGAAAAGTTGTAGAAGGATTTACAAACCCACTTATATGTTCACTTATTGATATCTTATTGTAATATTCAGTTAGAAACAGTTATATTCTGCATTTTTCATAAAAGGTAACCTTATACCCCCGTTTGGTTTGAAAATAAAGTTTTATCCTATTATGGATTTCTCTGACTTCAAACAAGATCTCAAGTTACATTTTAACCTTTCAGCAATGTATCAACTCTTGAGCAGCGCCCATTTCAAGTATGACTGTGTTCTTTAAGATAATGTGTTTCAGTGCTTCTGCATTCCGAACAGCAATACTGTTTTCTATTTCCAAGTAATTTATGAATACATTCATAACATACAATATTCTGTGTTTCTTGGTGTGTACTCCAAATGCTTTTTTAGAAGGTAAAATTGGTATTGTGCTACATTTTTAATTGCGGCTGTCCCCCAGGTCTGATTACAGTCTCTGTCTGAGAAAACCATGCAGAACTCAAGGTCCAGTGGATCTCTTTGAAAGTTTTGTGGGATGTCAAAGCTTAAAATTAAAGTTAAAATGTAACTTATGTTAGCATAGTCTAGGGATTAAAACACTTTCATTCTACATAAAGAAGCCATGCAGTGCTACAAAATATGAATATACAACGTTTAATGGTTTAACTTCCGTTAGAAAGCATTATATAACTGAAACTTTCCCACATTGTTGTAAAAATATGTCAGGACAGAGAATTATTAGCATAACAGAAACCCTCTGTTTGGAAGCCTATACTCCAAGTTGTATGAGAGCTCAGTAGTTGTCATCTATGTCCTCAAATTACCTCAAATCCTGCCCTACAAAATGAAAGAGAATTTCTGCAGGCATATATGCCGGAGGTTATATAATATTTTTTTCACAATAGTGATAACGCATGATTGAAGTATTTGTGTCTAACTACAAGCAGGATAAATATGTCAAAAAAAAAACAAAACAACAGGGCCCGGAAACGGCTGTCAGTCTTAAATGGGTCAGACCAAAATATTACTCTCTTTAAAAGTCAAAGCTATCAATGAAAAAGATATTCTTTCTTTTTGAAACTTGAATAATGAATGGATTGTTCAGTTAAATCATCTGTCTTGCTTGTATTTTCTGTAAACACATGTGAAAAGGCAGTTTTGATTCAGCAAAAAAAGAAATTAAAAAAATGCACCAATGTTTGCTCGCCAAATAACTTTGAGGAATGATGACCCTGACTGTTATATGTAGAGAAGAATAGTGAGACAAAGCAAACAGACATTGGTTTAGGTGGTTGAAGAAACCATTAATGATTTGTCCCAGAGTGTGAACAGCAAAGGGGCATGTCAGGAACCTTTCTTTTCTCCTCACACTGACTGATAGCATTTGGGACTGTGACATGGAAAAGATATTTAGTTGAACAGAGAAAACAATATACAGCCCTGCAGAATGAGCCAGGGAGAGTCAAAGAGGACACAAACAGAACATGTAGATGAGAGACTTGTACAGAGAGAATTCAAAACACGTCCAATTAAAGAAGACAGAAAAGGACAAGTGATGTAAATCAAGGAAGGGCTGAAAAAGGGAGGGATTTTACACAATGTCTACAGGCAGCATAATTCTGGTATGTAACAAGATGCAAGATGTCTGACATATGCCAGTCGCAGACTCCAGAAAGAAGGTCTTTCTTTTCACTTATTTCCCCCCCCAAAAAAAGAAGAGGAAGAAGAAGAAATGAGAGAAAGATGGATTACTAGTAAAAACACAAAAGACTCCCTGCCCTCCCATTGACAGTACACAGGGTTATCCTGTAATCTCATAATATCTAGAGAGAGGCCTATGTTGTCATGAAAATGTGAAATCATTTAATGAGAAAATGAGAATGTGACATGTTTGAAATGGATTATGAAACTTTCTGTCCAACGCTCTTTTACAGAAAATCTTGCTAATTGTCTGGCAGTGAATTGGGCAGTTTGTGGGGAAAATATCGCTTTACTTTATGACTGTATCTCTTAAAAGGAATATTATAAGGACCTGTGCTTGCTTAATTACTGTATGCTGCAAAAATGTACCTCTGTGTTAGAACAATGAGCATTCATTATGTAGAAGAGAAGGCCTCTGGGTGTCTACCACACCTGAGAGCAAACACCAATTATCCTGTGCTCCATGAGGGAAATTATCTTGTATACTCCAACACATGTCTTTGGAAGTTTGACTCACTGTATGAAAAGTTCTCCACTCGTCAACCTCAGTGAGAACTGCGCTTCATCTCTGAGGTGTGCTTCTCCAATGATCATGTAATAAAAAAACAAAAGAAATGTTTCATCACAACTGAACTTTTTTTATCTCTGAGAATTAGCAACTCTCATTACAGGGGACTCAGAATTTCACTTACAAGTTTTGTTCAGATCCACAGTCAGGTGCAACAGTCCATGGCGGACCGATCATTTCTCTGTCTTTTCTGCACATGCCTGTTATATTTTGACCTGCTTCGTGAGGTATTTTTGTTTTACCTGTTTCAATCAGCTGAAGATTGCAGATACATGTGAAGACACAGCTCTCAACTATTCAGAACACTGGCAACAGTTCACAGCACCTTAAAAAATATTACCTTTATAAAAACTCCATGTTGTGGGTGAAGTTATTCAACCCTGTGGTCAACCCTGGTGATATGGATGGATTATTTCCCTACAAAGACGAAGAAGAAGAAGACGAAGAAGAAGAAGAAGAAGAAGAAGAAGAAGAAGAAGAAGAAATAAAAAGCTCAGAGAAGCATTTGTCCATTTTGGCCCTGTATTTACTGACTGTGTACTCTCCAGTGTTTTCCTTACCAACGCGTAATATATGTCATTGAATATTATGACATGACCATGTCAGCATACATGCAATGTATTACTTTTCAATGTAAACCTATAGATACATCCGAGACATCAGACCTTTGCCTGAGTTTTTACATTTTATTTGTCCTTTAAATTAAGTATTGTTTACTTTTAACCGGTTTTCAGTGAAGTTCAATTCAAGCTCTAAAGTAAACGGCCACCAGAGGGCGCAAAGGGCTCAAAGTATTGAGAAAGTTTGGACGCCTCATTAGTAATGAGCACTTCAGTGCGTTAATTTTTCTTTGAGCATCGGAGAAAAATAGCTTTAACAGCTTTGTCTAAGGTTACTCATAGATAATGTAACACATCCTTTCTAAACCCTATGTAAGCTCTGTAATGCTACATTTTCAGAAACAATTTGTGGCCATGTACTGAGAGCTATCTTTTTTAACCAGTGGACATTTTATGTGCTTTGTTTCTCTTTCCCACAGAAATGTAATGTATGTAAATCCTCACATGGTGAAAATAAATATGTAGATTATTAATTAATATGATCCAAGTGTATATAACAGGAACATGTTGCATTGATCTGCTTCATATCTGTCTATGTCTGCACATTGTAAACTAGGTCACATACCTCACTCTAGAGGAGTTAAAATGCAGCCACTTGTATGCAGAAGGAATTCTTAATTACTTGTATTGTAGATCCTAGGCACAGACGTACTCAGGGAGCAGAATTAGCCCATAGATTCTATATGTGGGTATGTATAAATTACACTACACAAATCAGCAGACTTCTGTTCCTGCCAACAATCACTGATTGAATCCCAAGGAGCTCATGCCTGCATTAATGGAGCACCTACACTTAGCTCCACACAGCTGTTCCCATGTGTGGCTCATCCGCCTCTGTATTCATGCTAACATACAGTACATTCTTTCAGAGGGTAAAGAATGCATGCGTGTATGTGCCAGGCTTCACACGTACCAACTCATGAACATGTGATCCTCCAATAATATGAGCTGATTCACCCCTTTCTGTGAGATATCAAACTCAGTGATGGACGTCAAAGTTTGAACAGTCAGTTTTCGTTGGTTTTGTCTGCGCTCCTGTGGCCGGAGTTCCAAAAACCACTGAAGTTGAAATCATTGAAGATTGAAATCATGCTTTCTATTGCTTGGTGAGAAAGAGAGCAGGATGAATAGATTGATAGGATCAATGTTAAGAAGAGAGATATTTAACCAAAAAAACCCCCATTCTGTTCTTAAAAGTTAAAAAAGCAAGTGATTTTTATGCTTACTTACACAGACACTAGGTAATGTGCATGTGCACTGGCCTCATCACACTCCCATTAAACATAATTATTTGACACTTGTAATTAGACATGTTGCAGACAGTGAAGTGTTACTTTTACTTTACACTGCAGGCATAATGTACCAGAACCGTTATGGGAACGCAGGGATTTTGAAACACTACATTTAAATTAAAACCATTAACCTAGTGTGAGAAACTTCCAGCTACAAGCAGATTCTCTCTATTTTTTTTTTTTTTTTTGCTTGAGGACACTTTGTGGCTGCGAGCTGTGACTTTTCAATCTAAAAAGCAAATATATTCAGTGTACATTTTCAGATAAGTAAAAATGACAGGACTTAAGACACTGATGCTTTAGCATAAACTGGCATAGTTTAGGTTGTGGTCAGCCAGTGATGTCAGCAAACTGTCACTGTTAATGCATTCTGTCATCAACAACTCATAATACCGTGATTAGACATGGGTGACAACACCACTAACATCACACCAGTCACATCATAAGTGAACCAGTGCTTAAGACATATTGAGAACCACACCATAATTTAGCACAGCCCATCCCAATCAAGCAAACACCCTGAGTTACGTGGCAGAGAATCAAGGCAGTATGGGCGTGGCACATCTATCTGTGAGGCCAGTGACAGAGAGAACATCCTGTTATGCAAGTCTGTGCCGAGGCAAGTACGGAAACGAGGGGCTGCTGCCCACACAATGCCACTGTGCGCCCCCCCCCCCCCCCCCACCCCAGCATCAGATCAATGTACGGAACATGGGCCAGAACAATAGGCCCTTCTGAAGGGAGATAAGTGTCACACGTACAAGACACATGTTCCCAGCAGCCCATGCACAAAGCCCTGCTTCTCACAGGAGCAGCAATACAGTACAGTCAGTGTGTAAGCATACATATACATATATACAGGGAGAGAGAGAGAGAGAGAGAGAGAGAGAGAGAGAGAGGAGAAGAGAGGAGAAATTGAAAAACACACTTATGTCATGGGACGCCAGATGTGGAGCCAGCCCCCTCTCCCCTTATCTTACCATACACACCACTGGACACTAACACTGATAGATTCGCTTAGCCCTCCTCCTGTGTCTATGATATACAGTATGCTAAGACCAGTACACACACACACACACACACACACACAAGTAACCCCCCGCTCTCAGCTGTCTGCCAAACTCAAGCGTCAGGCTTGACATTCTACCCATGACATCAATAAAGCTCATATACTTTCATGTTTAAGCATCTGTCAGCAGAGCCCATGAACACACATGCACACACACATACACACACACACACACACGCCCAGGATGGCATTCTCTTCCCCCTCCCACCCCAACCCTGGCATTGTCTGACACCAGCCCCCCCCCCCCTTTGGCTACTGTAAGGGAGGTAGTGCTCCATTCTGACATGACTACGAAACTGTTGACTGTAATGTGTTTGTTTATATACACGTATGGATAACAAGGTATGTTACGTGAAACCTTAGCCTGGGGTGTCAGTCAGCTGCCAGCGGTAAATAACACGACACCCACAGTTAATGCTGACGGCTGAAATTTTCAGTCACATTTTAGTTTCGGGCTGTTTGGGAACCCTAAGATTGCTTGCGTTGGGTTATTCAGTGTCATTTAGATGAGTATGACATATTAGCTTTAAAACAAGTTTCCAATAAAATACAATATCAACTACAACATTCAATAATTTGATTTTTAAATATAGGAGTTGCAGTACATTCTCAGTATCAAACATTTCCATGTTCAACATAATAAAATAGCATGAAGACTATATCATGATACTCGAAACATAATTAATACGATATGGTGTTCTGATATAGTCTTGAAATAGTCTAGAATGAAGCCTATGGTGACAGACTTATCCAGCATTTTGATTATTCCACTGCGAAGCAGGCATGCGTGAAGAGTGATTAAGCAACCAGCCCCTGACTCAACCGCAGCAGATATCATGTGCGAGAGCCCAAAGCATTTTCTGCCCACTTTAGATTGCGCTGTTTGAGATAACCCGCTGCCTGTTGAGGAACAGGCAGAGCAGAAGCAGTGAGGGTTGGGGTGGTTGGGGGGGGGCTATCGAGGAGTGGCCATAAAAGCTGTGGCAGGATCCGGGCACGAGGGTGGGAGGTGGCGTTGATGGTGATGGAGGAAGGGATGGAGGGGGGGGGGTGCATTTCAGATAGACACAAGTTTCATGTTTATGCCTGTGCACAGCACAAGAGAGGGTCTATACAGAGAACGGCAGTACACGTGAGGGAAAGAGTCCTGTGTGTGTATGTTGAAGACTGAGGGAAGAAGGCGGGGGGGGGGGGGGGATCGGAGTGTGCTTGCACATATTTATGTATGTGCGTGTCTGCATGTGTTTATGACTGTTGGGGCTAGTTTACATGAGTTCACGTGAGCGTGAGCGATTACATGTACTACATGTGAGTGTGTGTATCATTTATGCTGTCATTTTTTTTTCCACTGTGAACCTACCAACCACCCAATCATGAACCAACCATTCTTGTATTATAAAGTCCAGAAAACTATATATTTCCACTTTTCACTTTTTGTGTATGTTTGTATATATAACTGAGTGAATGTCTTGGAGGTGGTATCTGTTTGCCCTCTGTCTTCTTGGTGTGTCTGAGAGAACATGTGTGTCCGCGTGTGTTAGTACAAGGCCAGACCAGGAAGTGACTCCACCCATGAGAAATGTACAGAATTTGCCGTGCCACCTCCTGGGGGGGGGTTGGGGGTGGGGAGGGGGGGGGGGTGCTGGGTGGTTAGTGGCTGTGGGAGACTGATTGGGATGGTGGGCCGTGAGTCCTCTCCCCTCAAAAGCCTCCATTGTTCGGCATAGAGGAGAGAGCCATGCAGAAAGAGGCAGTAGCAGTGGGCGTTGGGCTGTTGCCTAAAACCACATGGAGGCACAGACATAGACACAAGTCAACCTTGTGTGCCTCCCAGTTTACTGCCCAACAGCACACAGAAAGTCAGAGGGACAGAGAGAGAGAGAGTGTGTGTGTGTGTGTGTGTGTGTGAGAGAGAGAGAGAGAGAGAGAGAGGGAGTCAACAAGTCAACAACTTCAATTATGTACACAGTGAGAATTTTCTAACCGAAAACACATCGCTCCTGCTACGTTCACTGCTTGAGAACTGTTTGCTGGCCTTTTTTTATTCTCAGTGGCGTTAAATACATTTTTCAGACCCCAGCAAGAGACCCCAAAATGTTAGTTCTGAGTGACTAATTTGCGCCTGGATTCATGAGCCTTCCCGTCAACATGTCTTTTCGGTTTTTCCCTTGTTACACATAAATGGGAGGGTGGGCTCCTCATGGATACTTTCTAGGTGATTTATGGGGACTCCAGACTCCATAAAGAAGAGGAATGCAGAGAGGAAGAGAGGTGCCCCAAAACCGTTACATCAGCTATCTCAACAACGACTAACACCAAGGACGGAAGTTCAGGATGCCATAGTAACAACGACATAAAAAAACAAAAAACAAAAAGACAACAAACATACTCTTCGAACCAATCAAAGGGTATTTTTCTCTTTTTAACTTTTTTATTTGAAACAGTATGAACAAAAAGAAAACAAAAAAACAAACAAAAAAAAAACACTGCAATTAAATAAAATGACTTTTTTTTTTGACAACCAGACAGCAAAATTAAAGACCTAAAGTGGGGTAATACAAAGCGAGTAGCATCTGGCGAAGCAAAGAACAACTGTCGTCGCAAAAAAACTATTGCAGTGTCTAAAGCCCTCTAGAAAATGTCACTCAACATTCAGTGCATTTATTACTGATTTCTGAAGCTAGCACAGCAAAGCCGAGACTGAAATTATTTTATACACCCATTGACAATTGCTTACAGTTGTAAAAGGCTTTTTTAAAAAGTATTATTTAACCCAAACATGTAAGTGAAAATATCCTGTGCACGTGTTCTTTGGGAAGCAGTTGATGCTGTGTGTTTGTGTGTGTGTGTGTGTGTGTGTCTGTCTGTGTGTTGGTGTGCTGTCCAAAGAAAAAGTACCTTTTTACAGGCAGAAGGACAACAAAATTTTGAAAAAAAAAAACAAAACAAAACAAAATCAAAAATAACACTTCTTTTGGTTTGTTACAACACTGATTGGAGTAAGACACCACCAATAACTGCGTTTGGAAAACATTCTGTTGGATCAGACTGTTTTTTTTTTTTCTCTTCTTTTTCTTTCATGTTATTGGAATGGGTGGCTGTTATAAGAAAAATGTCAACAACAACAACGACAACAACAACAACAACCACAACAACAGTACAGTCAATTCACATTAATGCACTTCAAAAAAGTCAAATCTAAAGACTATCCAGGGAATACCAGAGACAGTGGCACAAACCCTTCTGCTAAATTTCACAGATATGTATTAGGTTTTTTTTTATATGTCAGTGTCAAAGCTGCTAGAATGTCACGTTACACTTGCAAATGAGGCACACTTCATGAACATTGCCGCCAACCCTTAGAGTAGAAGCAAAATGTTTCAACAACTTCGGCATGTAATGCTTCATATAGCTGCTAAAACATCTCTGCATGGAGAGGGACTCACTGTGGCTAGTGTTAAGATGAATACAAAGCAATGCTACGTGAAAGGAGTTGCAGAGAGATTTTTGCTTGTCTGTTTGTTTGTTTGTTTGTTGTTTAAATTGTTTCTGGCGTTGCAGTAGCCCGCTGTCTGACGTCTGTATTTACCTATGTGTGCTATAGATGTATGCTGCTGAAATCGAAAAACGAGACAGATGAAAAAGTCATTACTGTAGTCCCTTTGCATGGTATATACACTCTGTGGAATTCACAAAAAGGAGAAAAAAAAATCTCTCTCTTTTTTTGTTCCATATATTTGTGTGTCTTCCCCCATGTGTGTTATGTGTGCTTTGTATGTGTGTACTGTTTATGTCATGTCATTAATTTTTGTTTTCTTTAAATAAAGGTCCTTTTCACAAACTCTGTGAGGAAATACATGGTGGAGTCCAATGCACACTTCGTTGTGTCTGGTGAGTTATATCTACCACAATTCAAATTCTCCCTTACTTCCTTTACAATGCGTTTTAAAGACCCTGAAATTCAGCGTAACATCCTGTGTTCACCTCTGGGGGCTAGGGGGTGTGGTTTGGGGGTGGGAGTAAGGAGTGGAGCAGATTTGGGGGGGGGGGGGGGGGTTGGGCAAAGTTGTCCATTTCAATGGCTCTGGGGTTGCAGGGGGAAGGGGTAAGAGTGTCACCCCTCCCACCTTTTTCCTCATCAGTTCAGAATCCCGAATAGGTTAGAGTGCTGGTAGCATGCTTATTTAAGGACAGGAAATGACATAGTTCAGTAGTTCAGAATTTCCAGAACTTCTTCTTCTTCTCTTCCTGTCGTGCCTTTCTCCTCAAGGGCTGAGAAGATGGAGAGAGAGAGAGAGAGAGAGAGAGAGAGAAAGACAGAGAGAAAGACAGGAAACAAAGTTTAAGAACAAAGACCACCTCAGTGAACACACATTCATAAAACAAGCATGTACACACGACTTCACATCACTGACACGTTTAAACAAAACAGGCGTAGGGTGTGTAAACATTGCTCAAAGGCCAATCAGTTTCATCACTTTAAAAAGGAGGGAAATGAAGAAATCTAGTGACATTTAGTTTGAAACAATGTTTCCAACGCCGTGGGGACACAATGAGCTCATTACTTATGGTGCTGGCCTGATTGGCACAGACAAAGACGGGGAAAAACAAGGCTTTGGAAAAGACATTACCGCCTCGCAAGAGAACTGAGAGAACAGCTGAGAAGGTTTGGACAAAAATAGGTTAACCATGTTACCGCATAGTTATTTAACAACAAAACGAAAATAGGGATGAAATAAGAACAATTATGGTGAATTATTTTTAAACGCCCACGGTTGTCTTAAACAGATATGGCAGTTAAATATATATAAAAAAAAAGACAACAAATTTAGCATTGACAGCATTGTGTTGCCCCTCCATTTTTGCATCATGATCATTATCAAATTATCATAGATTTGAAACTGACTAATTAAAACATTCTGGTCCATAAACATTCTACAAAGCATGCTAAAACAGTTTTGTTTGTACAGGATCAAAACTGAGGTACTTTTCCATTACGCATCAGTAACTATTTAAGTCTAAGATTGAGACATTAAAAAAACAGCGGCGGAGAAGCAACTCTTTGCATGTCTTTGCATTTCCCATCTCAAGTTTTGTCGTCATTTAGTCGATCATCATGTTAAAACGGTTATTATCGGAGTTATTGATTGATTGACCAATAAAAAAGTTACAGAGGTCAAGATGCTCTCTTGTTTTTGTGGCTTTCGTTTCTTTGGAGTCCTACAATGTGAAAAAATGGTTCCTGTTAGCATGCAAGTCACACAATTTCATGCTCAAATGTTTCTCACAAGTAAAATGCATCTAAAAAAAAATCACATATGTAAGTTGTAAAACCTAATCTCTATGGGACACTGCTTTTCTTTCTTTTCAAATACTGAGAAAATAGAGAATACCTAAAGACATATTCTCAGTATGTCGAGGAAAACTCAGTTTTATTATCTAACTTTAAGGATTTATGTTTTATATTTATTCAATTTATTCAGTGTACCAAAGGTAGTGCTTGAGAAAACAAAATTTTTAAGACAGGGTGTAATTGTAGAATCTTACAATGACTTAAAAAGAAAGAGAAAAATCTTGTCACAGTTCAGTCTTCACACACACACAGACACACACACACACACACACACGCACACACACATATACACACAAGAAGCAACTCAATTGGGTAAAACTTACGAGTACTGGCCCATCCTTCTCACCACCACGATCACCACGGCAATGACCACGATCACCGCGATCAAGGAGCCAATCACGATGCCAACTACTTGTCCTGATCCCATGCCTTCTAACAAAGAGAAAAGAAAGAAAAGAGAGAGAGTTAAACGAGGACCATAAGCCCAAATATCAAGTGCACACCTCTATAGTTCACGTTTGTCTTGATTTGTTCGACTTGATTGGAAAATCTCACTGTCTTACCCTCTGGTTCCTCTACTGTCACCTCTCCCTCTGGTTGTTCCTGAGGTACCACCTCTGCCTCAGCTGCTGCCTCAGGCTCTGCGGCTTCTTCGGGGGCTTCTGGAGCCACGGTCACATGGGGTTCAGCGTCGGCGGAGGCCGCCTCTGTGGGGGCCTCTTCCTCAGGAGCGGGAGCTTCTGTGACCACAGCAGGAGCCTCTGTGGCTTCTGGCTCTGGTTCTGGTTCTGGTTCTGGTTCTGCTGCCGCGGCCGGGGCATCGGTCACTTCTGGTTCGGGCTCTGCGGCAGCTGCTTCAGTGGCTGCCTCCTCTGGAGCGGCTTCTGTAGCTTCGGGCTCCTTCTGTTCCTCGGTCGCTTCAGGAGCCACTGCTTCGGGAGCCTCGGTGACCACCTCCAAATCTGCCTCAGTGGGCACTACCAGAGTACCTGAGCACAGGGGAGGAAGAAGGATTGGGATTAGGATTATAATCTCTAATTTTACACATGACAAAGCGCCAAAGATAACATACATTATCAACTTCAGATGCCAGATTAGAGAAGTAAAATGGTTAAACAAATCGTATTTATTCAGTTTGGTTCAGGACCCATTCATAGGTCACTTATGATCAGTTTGTAGAGCAGTTGAACAACTGTGTTAGTTAATGACCCTGCTACAATTGACAGGTCCTAAATTTCTTATCTCAGATTGAAAAAAAACCCCCGAATAATCTTTGGAATAAGTTTTTATTTGCTGTATTGAAAAAAAAAGTGAACAAAACAACCTTTCTTACGTTAGTTGCTTGGAGAAGACATTTAAAGAGGAGGGAGGAGAAAAATTCCAGGAACATTGAGTACAACCGTTTCTCCAAAACACTCACAAACACACACACACACACACGCACACACACGCACACACACCCACAAGCACACATACACACAGACACTTTCTCAGTGTTTCTGACCCTGGCTGAAAGTTTCTTGAGTCAACATTTTCTGACGCGAATTGGAGCTGTCGTAAGGCTGAGAACATCCTAGCCACACCCTTAACCGAGACGGGGCCCTCCCTCTCCCTCGACAACCCTACCCCAGTCCACATCACGTCTTGTGTCCATCACGTCTCATGCCACAACCCTCACCTCATTTCCTGTCGTTCTTGCCATCGCCATAACACGGCCCGAACAGGAAGTGGAGAGATGATGCGCGGTCATCTCGTGCGTTTATAAGGAGAAAAGCGCCTCTCTCAAAACGCACCAATGTAAAATCAGACACATGCACACCAGATGAGCAAACGCTTCGAACGTTCGCTATCTGGACAAAAGCAGCTAGAGCAAGACAAATGGGATACAAATGGGACCACGCCCATAAAAAAAAATGGCTTTAGCTCGTGGTCTGGGTAGTTTGGGTAATCAAGAAGCAAATACGTTAATCTGACAAATTTGCTCCTACAACCTTTAAAGGTTTTGTGAGTCATGTGGAGTTTTCCACAGACCATATGAATTTTTTTTTCTTTTTATCTTAGTAAGACATCTTTAAAACCAAGTGGGTTGTAATTACAGCTAACTTGCTCTGGTTTGAAATAAATTCAAACTTTTTTTTTTTTTTTAGTCTCAGAAAAGTACATCTTACTCAACTGGTCTCCCTGAAGCAGAAATAACAGAATATCACATGAGTTGAACAACCTCTTTATACTTAGAACATGATGTAATTTCTTCATCTTTCTCTCTTCAGTTGCTCTGAATATATACTAACACGAATGGCTTCATCTATGCTAAAAATAACCATGAAAGTCACTTGTCTCAAGTTAATGATTATTTTTGGCATCTGCATTTGGTCCGAATTATTGTTAGTGACAATGGCCTGAGGGGGACGCAAAATACACCAAAACGTTTGTCCCGGTTGAGTAGCGGGGGTGGGGTGGGGTGGGGGGTTCAGAGGCCTCACTCACAGCCCCGTGCCTTGTTTGTTTGGAGAGAGCAGCCTTGTGGTTGAGTGAGAATGACTGTTGAACTATGTGCACTTAGTTGTAGCTGCAGCCTTTTGGGCATAGCTCACAATTGTTTCATTATGTCTGCATCTCCCACAATTAGCACTAAGTACGGTTTTCTTCCTGTGCAGAGTAAGTCTGTAGTGCACGCAGCTGGGGCGGTGAGTAAGAGAGAGCTCTGGCCCCTCTCTCCTCCTCCCTCCCTTCCTCCCTCTGTCTCCTTTCCTCCCTCCTCTCGGGTTTAAGCAGACTCTCTGATAAAGGCCCAGGGAATGTGTGTGGAGCTCTTGAGGGTATGTTGTACTGCTGTATACTGTTCCAGTGCCCAGCACATGAGGGTGGAGTGATTGGTAGGGAACAGCGTGTCTCCAAAGAGACAGCTTCCAGCTTGTCTACAGCATCACACAGTGCCATAATGACATCTCGTCTCAAGTCGAGCTCTCACGATGCCCCGAGAGAAGGGTACATCTGTGTGTGAGTGTGCGGATGTTCGTGTGGTTCCGTGAGTGAGTGTACGGATGTGTGTGTGTGTGTGTGTGTGTGTGTGTTTGTGTGTGTGTGTGTGTGTGTGTGTTTGCGTGTGCGTCACTGGAAGTCTCCACAGAGGGAATTAAAATGAGTCTCAGTGACCAAGGCTGAAAAATTCCCTTCAAACGCTGGTCATTAAGAAACAAGGGACCATAAAAGGCAGGGAGAGAACGGAGGTAGAATACAGTATGGAGGGGAGGGAGCAGGAGGGAGAAAGAGAGAGAGAGAGAGAGAGAGAGAGGGGGAGAGAGGGAAAGATAGAGGGTTGGGGCCAGAGAGGGGTGGTTTCCAAGCCTAGGCAGGAAGAGCAGTCGGCTCTTCCCAGGGCTAGAGAGAGGGAGGGCGGGGGGGGACTTTTAGTCCCATCCATCACATTCGCAATCAGCTGCCACTGTGCCTCTAACTAACACATTGAGAGGAGGCTCAGAGGGTAAGGGGTTATATGTAGAGTCTTCACTCAAGACTCGTTTGCAAGAGACAGGAAAGAGTTCTCCTCCACCACTGCCCTGGGCTGGAATGTTTTTCCATGTCAGGCAAAGACACCATCTCATAAAGCCTTGTCTCACTCCCACGAGACACAAACAGGAACGCTTGCACCCATATCATCTCTGAGTGGAAAGGAAAAAAAGACAAACTTCATTCTTATCACCCTTGCCGTGAGACCGCGCCCCTCCAGGTTGCCCCCAACACCATTTCATCCCTCCCCCACCCAACCGTTTCTTCACGTAGTACAGTAACGTCACCTCCCCATCTGGCCAACTTCACATTCAACCCCGTCAACAAAACAGGGAGTTACAAAACTTACTGTACATGAGTTCATGCATAGTGGGAGCAGACTCGTGGGAGTGTAGATAGTAAATGTCCTCTCCTTAGGTCACACCCACCTCCAGAGAAACCCTCCCATTGGAAGAAAAATAAAGATTGACGTTTGCGTCAAGGCTGAAGAAAGTCCAGGATGTGCAGCCATGTTTTTCAGGGTGTGTCAGGTGAGTCAGTAAAAAAAAAAAAAAGAGGCCATTACTCCATATCAGAGACTATTAATCAGCAGACTCACTAACGCTGTACAGTTTCCCTTGAACACATTGGCCGTTTTAGTACGTTTTCAGCACTTAAACCGTAGCCGTACTGATTTTCCTTAAGCACGTTTTTTTTATCCGGGTCCAAAGCTCATTGATACTTCTGGTAAGATGATAATGACACGTGTTTCTAAGCGCATGTTAGGTTTAATACAGGCTACGTTCAGTGGCGTAGATGAAGGCCAGTGGTCGTCTCGAGCGGTCCGACATATGTCTTCTCCTAAAAGAGGAGTGGCAGGCTTGCCACAGCCACAGGCAATTACACACAAAGCTCGTTATTAGAGCGGGCGTGGGTGAGGGCACGTATCGTGGGAGGACGACCAATGAAAGGGTTCTGTTTTATGTGTGCACGCAGGCCTTTTTTTTTTCTTTTTCTCTCTCTTTCTCTCTCTCTTCTATTTTTTTTTTTGTTTTGTTTTTAGTGAAGTGTGGACCTTTTAGGTTTTTTTGTTTTGTTTTGTTTTGTTTTTTTTCAAATTGGTTTTAGCTTTAATGATTGCAAATGGAGCCGTTGCTTGCTGGCATCTGGTCAGTAAAGGTTGCAGTTTAAAAATATCCCAAACACCTCCCAGTCCCCATTCTCTCCCCCCCCCCCCACCCTCCCCTCAACCCGACCCCTCCGAGCCAAACGCACCCCCCCCCCCCCCCAAAGGGGATGAAACCGTTGATACCCCGCCAAAGATGGCTAAATACAGAGGGGTGGCAAGTAAAGAGTGCCCCCCCCTTCCTTTCACCCCACACCTCCCGACTAAATAAGCTTTCAGTGGGGCGTGTCTGGCTGGGGCTCCAGTCCACAGCGGTCCTGCATACTGCCTGTTCTTTTAACACTGTGGACCAAATGGCACCCTTAAATATAGAGTTCCCACTATTAATATACACACACAGACACAGAAGCGGAGCAGAGCAGAGCCCCGGGACCAGCCCTGCCCAGACACTGAGACTTCTCCACACCAGCCTGTCAGCATTCTCTTTCCACTAACAGCTTCACATTTCCCATCTGCCTGAGTCTCAATCTCTCTCTCTCTCTCTCTCTCTCTCTCTAACTCTGGCCTGAGCCAAGTCTCGTGTGCAGGGCACAAGACATAGCACCATGACATCACATTCCCACTAGTGGGTCCAAATCTGACCGCTCTTCCAAGAGTGGTCAAAGACTGGGGAGAGACTGATTGAGTTAGAGAGAGAGAGTGAGTGAGTGAGAGAGAGAAGGAAGGAGAAAGAAAGAGAAAAGTGATTGCTGGAGTCAGCACACTATGTTCAGCCAGACTCTCTTTGTGAAACGAACTCTATTAACCTTCCAAACCTGTCACAAAGGACTTCTTTCTTCTCAATTCAAATGTGTCAGAGTAATTAACATCAGTAAAATCAAGGAGTGATTCACAAAAAATAACTGAACATTTCTGCTTAACTACTAAAACCAACACATCTCCCCCACTCAACCCCCCTCTCCCCCCAAACAAATTCATAACAGTAACAGTGAAACTCTTCAGTAAATGTGAAAGCTCTATCAACCAAGTGGTATTTCAACTAAAATGACAAAGCAAGACAAATGAGTTTAAATTTCACATATTACATAACCAGGGAACCGCTCCACTTAACCATAGACCCAACTATTAGACTCATAGACTTGGCACTCAAAGACAGGAAATGGAACTGAATGAGAAAAAGAGGCGCGTAAAAAAAAAAAAAAAAAGAAAAAAAGATAGAGCTGAAAAAAAAGAGGAAAAAAAAAGCCTGGAGAGACTCCAGATGAGCAGCTTTAAGCTTCAGAGACGGTGAAAAGTTTTTCTGGCATAGCAAAAGGGTGTCAGGAGAGACCCGTTATAGAGAGTGTTAAAGGCAATGTATAGTGGAAAAGCATTCAGGCAAAGGTTGTGCTGGGAGCAAGGCTGAGGTAGAGTTTAAAGATGAGAATCGAGCCAGATAAAAAAAAAAAAAAAAGAAGAAAAAAAAGAGTAAAGCATCTGAGATGGCAGACAGTGAGAGTGAAGACATACGGCACTGAAAAAAGAAGGGCTTGGAAGCTGAGTTTGGGGAGGCAGATGGGGAAAAACAAAAAGATTAAGACACTTGAAAAGTGACTCAGAGCAAAAGAACAAGACTGGAGTGGGAGAGAAAGAGAGAGAGAGAGAGAAGACCAATAAAGAGAGATGGAAACAAAAGTGTCGGAGAACAAAACTTCATGAGGGGTTAAGGATAAAGTTTAAGAAAAAAAAAAGGGCAAAAAACAAAAACCAAATTAAGGGGGACAAACCAAAGAAAGTAACTGTATTGGACATCAGACACCACTCTAGTACCAAAATCTAAATGTACAAACTTTCATCAATGAGTGTATTTGAGAAAAGAGGCAGCTCTAAGTAAACTCTAATTAAAGAAGAGAGAGAGAGAGGAAGTGAGAGAATGAGAAGAGATAGAGAGGGGGACAGATAGTACAGGGTGGTCCAGCAGACCTCCACCGACTGTGTTGACTTACTTGCGCGTGCGATGGTGCAGAAAGGGCCAACCAGGGCCAGCAGGAGTAGCAGCTGGAACTTTATCATGGTGACAGTCGTTGCCTTCTTCAGGTCAAGGTTTGGTGAATCCCAGGGGTGCTCAAACACACACACACGCACACACACTCGGAGGGAGAGTGAGAGCGAGAGAGAGAGATAGAGAGAGAGAGCACGAAGATGTTCTCACACCACGGTGGAGCTCCTCAGCTTTTAGCGAGCAGGCTGATGAAATGGGGATGCCTTCACACACAGTCCAGTGCTCTCTAACACACGCACGTACACACACACGCGCGCACACACATACACCGTCTCTGTTTGAATGAGAAGGAGGAGCGGGTGTGTTCTGGCTGAGCTGGATCGAGGTGGGTGCGAGAGAGAGAGAGAGAGCCGCTCGCTGTCGCTGTGGTGAAGACTGGAGACTAGTCAGAGTGAGAGAAAGAGAGAAAGAGAGAACGAGAGGGTGAGTGAGTGAATGTATGTGTGTCTCTCTGTGTGTATGTGTGTATGTGTGTGTGTGTGTATGTGTGGTTGGGGCTGGGCAGTGCTAGGTGGTCCTGCCCCCACTGCCTGGAAGGAGCAGCCCTAAAGTGAGTGAGTGATTCCCTCTCTCTCTCTCTCTCTCTCCCCACAAATCAGTAGCAGTTGAAACCAACTGTCCAGGAAAATTAGCACTCCACACAAGCAAACTGTACAACACAAACCAGCCATAAAAGTACAAATAAGTGACACTAAGTTGGTTTTTCCTTTTAAATTCACCAAGAGTTTTACAACAACAACAAAAAAAATGACAAAACCTTAAAGAAAAACACAAAAGTCTGTCTTAAAAAACAAAAAAAAAACTGTTTACATACTTACCAAGCCAATTTAACTAACTTACGTAAGAAGTACTACCATAGTGACTGAGTGGGCTGCCCTCGCATTAGCCAATCAATAAGTACAAAAGGAGCATGGAAACAAACACAAAAGAACACAAACATACTTCACGGTGTTTCAAAATGACTCCTTAAATGTAATCATGCTTAGCCATTAAACACAATAACACCCTTTTAGTGCAGTTATGGGTATACATTATGTGGGACATGAAATAAACACCAGTTAACTGTTTTTATTTTTGTCCATTCTGGTTCCCTTGTCTCTAATGTTAGAAAGAAAACCCTATGTAATGTTACACAAAGGCTTGCCACCCATTCATTGTGGAGAGAGTGGATGTGACGGACCTAAACTGGCCGAGCCGTGGCTCAAGAGCGCCCTCTAGCGATATTGAGACAATGACCTGTGGGAACATGATGTTCTTTCTTTCTTTGAACATGAGAACACATGACAACCACAGCAGAGGACAAAACCGCTCTTAAAATACCCCATGACACAGCAGATAAATGTCCATTAAAAAAAAAAAAAAAAAAAAGCAAATTTGTACTTTAGATAATACACGTTTGAATTCATATATTACAAAACAGTGAACAGTGATTGCAGTTAATTGGTGGAATTGATACTAAATTGTTTTGAATGAGAGGTTCAGCTCATTTCCAAGCAATAGTCAAATTTGGTGTTCAAGTAAAAATAGTAGGAGTGGACAAGAAGCACGTGATTCGAACTCGTGTTCTCTGGCGTAGTCTGCTCTTTCTTCGATCCACGTGTAAAGATATATATATATTTATATTCAAAAGCAGCAACCTTAGAGAGTAAGTCGGCTCTTACTGAAAAAGACAAAAAAAAAAAGAAAAGAAAAGACCCTGCCAATTAACATGACAACGCGGGAAAAGAGTTCAGGCAGGTAACTTACCCGATGATGCTAAAGGGGAGTCTTTGAGATGCGAGGAGCAAATCCACTCTCAGGTCTGCTGCCAGATGAACAAATCCCTCGGGGTTGATTAGTTGGCATTCACACCTAGAAGCCCACTCACACTGGAGCATGCGGTGGAAAAAAAAAAGGGTGGGGGGGGGGGGACGACAGGAGAAATACACTGGTCTTTGGCGTGGGGGGGGGGGGGACTCTAAGCCCGCCCTTATCCCCCTTCCTTACTCACCCTCCCGGGGTGCCCAGAGATTGATGGACGGCTTTGTCCAGCCGTTTGGTGTGAAAGGCCACCCTATAAAGAGGCACCCCCCTCCACCCCTGTTTAGGACAGAGGAAGGACTAGCCACGGGGGGGGGGGGGGGGGGGGGGAGGAGGAGGGGAGGTTCAATTGGATTTCACACCTGTGAAGAATCTCCGATCTCTTGTGTACTCCAAAAGAATTGAAAACGAGATGTAAGTACAGTTGGTCCTTTCCCAAACTGTGTAGAGGAGATATGGTGTGAGTTTTTTCTTTTCTTTTCTTTTCTTTTCTTTTCTTTTCTTTTCTTTTCTTTTCTTTTCTTTTCTTCTAATTGTTGTTTCTAAATGCTACTACTTGAGTGCAAAGTTGACATTTTCACAATCTAGTGAGACTGTCTACAGAGTTATCATTAAAGTATCAAAAAAGAAAAGTACAACGCTTGCGTACTAAGGGAAAAGTTGTGGGCACAACTCATAACACAAGTAGAAATGAGAATAAGAAAGCAGAAGCAAGACTCGAGATGTAAAAACAATCAATGACTTTTTTTTTTTAATAAACATGGAAACACTTTACTGTAGAACCGCGGTACAGAATAAAGTAGTGTGTCACACGAAACGCTGATGCATTATATATATATATATATATCTTTTTTGTTTGTTTGTTTGTTTGTTTGTTTGCTTTAAATCACATATATACAATATAGATATGTACATACTGCTTCACTCTCTGAAAGCACATTGACAAAATACTTGGAGATGCCCTCCGTTCGCTTAAATCCATCTTTTCAATAGTCCTAAACGTTTTTGAGGGCCTGAAAAGACATATTTACATGAAGCACAATAGCACACCAACACTGAGGAAAATAGGACCAGAACACCAGAACGTCTTGGCAGATTACTCATCTCATGTAAGTAGGCTTCTTTACGAGGTTAGCTCGTACTGGGACAGCCGCATTTTAAGTTTTAAATTAACACTTTCAAATGCAGATCTAGCTATTCAACACTCAGCACTTTTCATATGTTTATTAAACATTAATAAACATTAACTGTCAGGTTTTAGTATTTTCTGAAATTTGGCAAATGCAAACTCTGAATGCTTGGCTATGTTACTGTTTATTTTGCAGGCTTATTCTCAGACTGGTAAAATTTGAAGGAGTTCTAATAAAGATTGCAGACGACAAACTTCCAACGACCTAAACATGAACTGTGTGGGTGGTTTTTTTTTCACCTTTTGCAATAATAAAGTGACAAAAAAAATGAACCCTTTTAAAATGCATCAACCCAACAAAAGCTGCATGAATGCATCATTTCAAACAGAAACTCATCTCAGATTAAAAACAAACAACACCATACACTCAAAATTCCTCTGGCTCCATTTCTCACCTTTTTTTTTCTTTTCATTTAAACATTTTTTTCTCTTAAATTTATTTTTCACCTACTCTATCCTTTGTTTTTTTTTTCAAAGACCTCTGAATGTGCAAAGCTCGCTCTCCCTCTCTTTCTACAGGCACCCCTGGAGGTCACTGTGTGTGTGCCTAGGTCTCCCTCCACAGGCTCCTGCACTTGCTCTGAAAACACACACAGAGAGAGAGAGAGAGAGAGAGAGAGAGACAGAGAGAGAGAGAGAGAGAGAGAGAGCCATTCTAGTCTCTTTTAAACTGTTACATGGCTGTAGGTCTCTAAATATACACAAGGATTCAGATTGGGCTTTTGCAGTCATTGTAAACCTCAAGACAAATTCTTTCTGTTTTTTTTTTTCTTTCTTTCTGTTTTGTTAGCTTATTACTGGGTGTAATTTGCATGCCTTTTATCCACATTTGAAAACACATATTTATATATAATTAAGAATTTCAAAAAAATATTGTTGCCAACTGCCAAGCCCAGGATATTATAGCACCGGTGAAGAAGAGGAGGAGGAATACACTGCCTCAAAAGCCAACAGTCACTGTAGACCGTGCGGTTCAGTACAACCAGTATGTTTCATGACTGACGTGGCTAAATTTGAGCTACAGTAAACCTGGTCTGGTACAAGCAGCAAGGGGAGTGAACAGATAAAAAGGTAGAGAAAAGGTATAACTTCATTTGCCATTCATTCTCATGATGATTTGTTAACTGATATCAGTGACTGACTCAGACAAGCCTCGTTATTTGATTGGTGGACTCCCATAATCCCACTACAATCCATGAAACACTGGCTCAGTAAATAAGGAATATTAAAGAGGAAAGCCACAGATTAGATTGAAAAAAATCAGACAAATTGACAACAGACTGACATCACAGACAGCATAGCTAGTCTAAAAAGTTACAACAGACAAACAACTCCACTCAGTTTAGTCAAACAACACTAAAAAAAGAAAAACAAACAAACAAAAAAAAACAAATCCAAAGAAAAATAGAGCTTATATGGGTTTTAATAGTGGAGTCTACATGTTTAACGGGATATATAACTTTTGACTCAAGAGCTGAGACATAATGCGGGTAATCAAAAAGATGTGATACAATGCCAGATGATAAAACTTTTTTTAATGTATGTATTTCTATAGTCTTGCATATAGTGGAAGGTATAACGCCGGTTCACCAGGAACCAAAGAGTTAATTAAGTAATTAAAATCTAATCTGATGAGACACTGGCTTTGAGTTAAACCACCACTATCTAATTCCACCTTGTTTAAGATGTCCTTAACAAGCAGTCCGGGAGACAGATTCTCGAGATCTAAACGCTGTTTAATCAGCAAACACGCGTGTCAGCGCAGTTGTAGTGTCTATAACCGTATTAACGTGGTGCCCATGCAAACACACACATCCCAAAGTTATAGAAATCCACTATTTGCTAACATTTCCTACAGATACACTTTCACTGAAATGTTACTCAAAATCTTCAAGCTTCATCACGTGTTCAATCTTACAAACCTGTGCTAACAAACAGAAGTAAAAAAAAAAAAAAAAAAGAAAGAAAGAAAGAAAGAAGACAGATAGACGACTCTTATGACTCTTATCACAGGCAGCTTGTGTCTTCACCAGTAAACTATAAACCAAAGAAATTGCGCAAAAAAAAAAAAAAAAAAAAAAAAAAAAGGAAAAAACAAAACATCTTTGAGGAAGAACAAAAATGAGAGGAGGTCGCAGACAAAGAGGATAAGATTTGACGAGAAACACAAAGTATTTTCCTGATGGCGATACGCGACAGACGTTTTAATAAATATGATTGTCCTCAATGCAACTTTCAAGATTCTTTTACGAAAAGATCGGCAAGCTGAACCTCTGAATTCGTCCACACTCTGGAGACTGGAGTCCCTCCGCGGCGTGGTTGGGCCAGCTCTGAACTCCCCTTCTGGCTCTTGTTCTGAGCCCCACCTACAGTGTTCTTCAGGAGTTTGGGCTAGACAATAGAGTCCCAGTCAAAATCATCCTGGATGTCGTCAGCAGCCATACGCCGCATGTGGAAACTTCCGGCAGGCATCATGTGCTGCTGATTCATATGAGCGTGGTGTCCTACGAACCGAGGGATAAATATTTAGTAAAACCGACACCTCATTATTTCCAAAAACAAGTACTTAATTCCAATTCAGTTACTGGTGTCTCAACTGGAGTTGGATTCCACTCACACATTCAGAATAGCCAAAGTGTTTTCAGAGTGTATGATCAGTCACAAAAAAATTCAAAGAATTCAAGTTCTTGCAATTCAGTTTCTTCAACGGTTTTTTCAACACCAATTCCGATATTTCACTGCAATTAGGAATGATGAACCCATTCAGGAATTAACCCGTAATTTTGATTCTCGGGTAGTTAAGCTGTTATGCAATAAAAATTAAAAATTAGCGAATTAAATAGTTTTGTGGTTACACAAAGTCATTAACATATTACATACATGTATTCAAAACTGTTTATGTGAACATGTAACAGTGCTGAATAAACACTTTCACTATAGTTAAAAAAAGCAAAAAAAAAAAAAAAAGGAAGAAAAGAACATGGGCTAAACACATTCAACTCCAAGCTCTATTCAGGTCATAACTGTTAGAGTAGAAGGGCAGCAGTACCTGGTATAGACGGCCCAGTGCTGCTTATGGAGGGCATATGTGAATATCCAGTGGGGGCCATCATGGGAGACATAGCCTGTCTGGAGTCCATGTACATATTTCCTGTCAAATAAAACATACAGCACTGAAATTTTAACAGAAACATGAGCCATTAACTGTTAACAGCTCTCAATAGTGACTGCCCTCTGACCAGGGTTACCTGAACTTTGAGGATATGGATGGCTAGCTAAGCTACAACCCTATGCAGAAAAAGGAGGTGCCTTCAACACCAACAATGGATTTGATAGAAACAGGACCCCCATAACCCAAGCCCCAAAATGACTGTTGAAGAAGGGGAGGCCAATCTAGACGGTGAGTTGCCTAAACCACTTAATTTCCCCCTGGGTCTTTCCAGCAGGGTGAACAGATATACTGTTGATGGGTTTAAACAAGGCTAGATGCAGGTTGCTGTCACTGAAGACAATTGCTGAAGTGGAGGACAACTCAGTGTTCAGTACTTCACTGCAAAAAAGGTTAATAGAGGTTCCTGTATTGTGTTGTGCAGCGGTGGGAAAGAAGAGCTTAAGTGGTTGGTGATAGCTTGGTCTAAAACTGACATTAGCATGTATCCAGGTCACTCTCACCCCTTTGGAGGCCATTTGGGAGCAAAGAAGACACTGAAGAGGATAAGTGGTCAGTTCCACTGGTTGTGTATGGAAGCGACAGTCAACAATTTCAGCTGTGCCTACCCAATCAGTCAGGGGACAGCACCAAAACAACCTCCAACCTTGACCATCATGCCTCTGCCCACATTCACGGTGCCCTTCAAACAGATCGGGATGGACCTGGCAATGTGCATCATAGCACATCACTACATACTGGCCCTGACTGATTATGCCACCTGGTACCCAGAGACTATTCCCCTCCACAGGGCACTGTTCACCCATGTCCTAAGAGCTGGTGATGGTCTCCTCTTCTGTGGTAATACCCAAAGCTTCTTGGAGATCAGGGCACACCTTTCAAGGCCAGGGTAATGAGTGACATGTGTCCTGGGGGTTTACCATGTCCATACATGAGTCTGCCATGCCCAGAACCAGTGGCCCACAGAACTATTCAACCAAACACTGAAGTGCAAGCCATAGATGGTGATTAAACAGGATGAGTGGGAATTCATTAATCTCTCTTTGCCATCCGAGAAGTCCCACGTGTTTTTCTCCCTTTAAACTTCAATACAGTCAAAGACACTGTGGGTTACTGGGCATCGCCATCAAGCAAGACTGAGAAAGTCAACCAAACACAAGATCAGGGAACTTGTGTGAGTGGTGCCAATTATGTACAAAGTCAGCCAACCTGGATATCACCAACAGGGCCAGATCTACCACCTGAATCTCACAGAGACATGGAAGGGGCCCTTGCCTCTAGTATCAGGTTTGGCAAACACCCTGTAAGACACTGTAACCCACACCATGCTGACAAATAGCGTCTGACAGCCTCTCCACTAGAAACAACAAGTAAAGGAGTTGACAGATCCTTTCAATAATGCTGATTGACAGCCTCTCCACCAGAAACAACTGGTAGAGGAGTTGACAGATCCTTTCAATAATGCTCTCTCCACCACCACTCCTGGCAGGATGCATTTTATTTAACACAAAATCCACACAACCCCTACAGTCATCCACTAAGGACACTGGGTCAGACATCTAGATGAGATGTACACCATGCTTGAAGATCACTGCTGAGCTAACTAAAAGCCAACAAATTGCATTCCAGGATTCTCAGAGGCATAGTGCCTGGAATATAAAACTGGACAGGTCTCCTGAGGCTTCGAGGCAAAAATCAGAGGCCATCCGAAATCTTGCAGAACCAAAATTCTCTTCATTGTCATTCCAGCCATATTTATTCACAGTACACAGTGGGACGAAATTGCGTGTTCTTGGGACCATGGTAAGAAGCCGCTGAACTTCACGCACACCACCATCATGAGCCATGGACCTGACGTAGCCTCTGCACTCAGGGGCGCACCGCCATAATGATCGCCGTGGCAAATTTCATCCTCTGCATTTAACCCATCCATGGGCAGTGAACACACACACACACACACACAAGGAGCAGTGGGCAGTGAGCACATGCACTAGGAGCAGAGAACACACACACACACACAAGGAGCAGTGGGCAACCACAGTAACTGGGGAGCAGTTGGGGGTGTTGAGGGAGGGGAAAGTGCTTTTCATTCACTCCTCCCGCCTACATTTTTCGTACTGGTCCAGGGGATCGAATTGGCGACCTTTCGACCACAAGCCCGCTTCTCTAACCTTTAGGACGCGGCTAAAGACAAAGCGAAAGCATTCTAGGACTCATGGGCCACCACACGCATTTCAGGGAGCTTTCTCTTCTGTAGTCTCTGCTCCTTCAGATCTCACCGAAAAGGGCAAGTCAGAGACAGCAATGTGGACTGAGTAGTGTGAGCCTTTCCAACACTTCAAACGGCACTGACTACGAGCACAGGTCACCACACCATGGCCTCTGACTGGCCAAAAGCAGGCAGATACTTCAGAGACTGGCCTGGGGCATGTCTTGTCACAAGTGTTTGATGGAGAAGAATGCTGAATCTCCTTTAACAGGCACAACCTGTCAAAGGCAGAAACAAACTATCCTGCAGCAGAGAGAGGGATGCCCTGGTGATCCTGAAGTTGAGGCATTACCTAACTGGTCATTAGCTCACTTTAGTCACAGATCATGCTCCACTGTGGTGGATGGCTCAGGCCAAAGGCATTAACGTGGATGTAGCTACATGGCTTCTCTTATTCTAATGCTTTTCACTCCAGATGTAGCAAGTGTACAGTGTCTCCCATGGCAATACTAACTGTTGTAGGGAAATATACAATGCATCTCAGATTCACACTGCTTCCCTAACCCTGGTACAACTGTGTGAACTATCTGAATCCTGTGGATATTTTATATGAATTGAATATAGACATGAATATGTTTCATCTCAAGTATATATTAGAGTGTTTCTGTCTATAAATTTGTTCAAGCTGTAGATGGGATTTATTTTTGTCACTCAGTCAATAGTTCAACTCCTTGTGGGCACTTGAAATAAACTCTGCACAACTAAACCCCTACTCTTGCTGAATTATTACTTTTTAAAATCAATGGATATAGGTGGTTCTGCAAAGTCTCTCTCTTCTTCACTGATGGTCTCCTAGCTACATGCCTTTTGGTCAGGTACATGTAATCCCGATGGATTATCTTTTGACGGGGGGTGGGGGAGGGCTGAATGACTCACGCCACTCTCACCTGCACTTCAGACATCATCGTGACTCAACCCGTTTGTAAAATGAAAACATCCCACATGGTATTTTTTCCCCCCGAAAATCTGACTTGCTCTGTGTATAAGTGTCTGTTTATACCTGTGTTGATATGCTGGTTGGCTTTGCTGGGGTGCAGTGGTGTATGGCAGACAGGACTCTGCACAGGGGACTGCGGTGGAATGACTCCAGTGCGGGCAAAGAACTGGTTGATGGAAGAGCAGAGGTCCGCTATCTGACCCGGGTCCAGTGACCAGTTGTTTAGATCAGCCTGTCTCATACTTTCCTTCAGATCTGAATTAACGACAAAAAAAAAAAAAAAAAGACCAACTAAATAAAAACACGTTGCAAGGGCAACATTCATTTTTTTTGACGTGGGACATCATGACATTTACCTGTTTATGATTTAATCTTTAACGTGACGTTTACCATAGGGGCAAAATGCATCATGGTTTATGTTTTGAATTTGAATGACTAAATCTATGTGCAACTGCTGCTCCACCAAAAACAGTTACTCATCGCTTTTTAAAAACCAACACCAAAAGACACCGCTTTATCTGTCCTGCTGTGAGAGCGAGTCCGAGCAGTATGAGCGAGATTTTGACTCCTCTGGCATTTAAAAACCATTGATTTGGAAATTTAACACCGAGACATCCACCACTGCTGACGGAATGGAAAATCTGTGAAGAGTTTGATGACATTTTGGGTCTTTAAGGAAAATAAGTGTTTTTTTTTTTAAGCAAAATACCAGTAAATGAAAACAGGAGCACTTGGTGGAAAACACATCTAAAGAATCACCAAACGTAAGAGATTGAACTTCCGCTTTCAGTAATTAGTTGACATATCAGTGCATATGACGGTTAATGACATAAGTTCTGAAAAAATCATATGTGACCGCATACATGATTTAAGGGCACATTTGCAAAATTTTTTATTTTTGTTTTATAACAAGACACTAAAGTACATATTGAGAGCTACAAAATGAGGTATCACTTGCCAAGATTGACCAAATACTTTGGTCGTAACGCTCAATAGAAAATTATGATTTTGCAAACTGCATTTCTGAGAAATCAGCCTTTTTCATTTTTGCATACATTCTCAGCACAAAATCTACTTTTAGAAAAGGAGCTGATGCTTTAAATGGTTAGATTTGGATAGTGATTTACTCTATCAGTAAGTTAATTTTGTGCAGTGCTGAAATAAAAATTAATTCATACATTTATAGAAAATATGAAAAAAATATATATATATTCAAGATAAAGCACTAATTTAGTGGTAAACTGTGATACTTTTCTTTACTGGTCTCATTCTCTGCATATCTTTGCATGTCCCTTCATCATTCCGTGACTTCAACGCATTAAAAGATGTTCTCCCTATTGTTTTCAATCAAAGATAGTGGCAATAACGTGTTCAAAGTGGCACTGCTGTGATTCTCACCTACTCAGCTCTGACTGACAAGCTATCCTAGTATGCAATTGCCTCTGAAAGGCTGGAGGACTAATGGCTGCTGATGGCTGGAAAATCCTTCCCATTGTTCTTGTGGGTGTTTATTTGCACTTGAATAGTTGGAGGACTACCTGGGAGGACTACATGGAGTTGGGCAATTGTTTCAGCCACAGTGACTGGCTAGGCTCATCACTGTGTTACTACACCAGAAAAGAAGAAAAGCGATTGAACTCCTACCACCGAAGGAGAAAAGCAATCAAATCTCCCACCGCAGGAGAAGGACATACTTTCCGGTTTCAGTCATAAATCCAGTATTACTTAAATTGCGTTTTTATCAAAATTGCTTTGTATTGCAAGTTGACAACACAGCGAATGTGAGAGGGTGATCTTGAACTGCATGACGGTATCAAAAGACGGAAGCACATGATGTGCGAGCACATGGTTCAATAATGCAACAATAGGAAATTGATGACATTTTGACCCCTGACCCCTGTCGGTTCTTGGAGGACCAATTTGCCTAAATATTTATTATTTTTTCATATTTACAAATCACTTTCAGTTTCAAAAAGAGGGCGAATGATAAGCACTTCAGGAATTTGAATCCACCACTATCTCATTTTTGAGAAAATACTGATTCCCCATGGTTTTGGTGGCATCCTTTAATGCCCGCAATGTGGAGGGTATACTTGCGTCGGGTCAAATATTAAGTTCTACAAACACTGGGAAGGTTAAAAAATTAGTTCCAGTTTGATTACCCTGGAACGGTGACAAGTCCACATCAGCCCAGTTGTAGCTGCTAGCGATGTGGCAAATTTTTTTTAGTGCGTCCAGGTTATGATACCAGTCTGAAGGAAGCCCTACACACACACACACACACACACAGATAAAACACAACAAAGGAAAAAGATGAATACATAAACTGATAATAGCTTTATTTACTGACAGAGTACTTTCTAGACCTCTAGGATGATTAGAAGAGAAATAATATAATAGAAGTTTGAGCCACGATAAACCACTTAAATTAAAAAAAAAAAAAAAATCTCATCATGAAAGTCGCATATTTTGTTACAAATATTTCTTTCAACCACAAGAGGTCACTGTGTCATCACTAACATTGCACTGAGCACCTCACACTTCAACAAAGAAAAAAAGGCAGATCTCTAAGTCTGCTCACTCATGCGGTGGAGAAAATATTGAAGAAACATAAAAAGAAGGTTGGGATTAAAGAAAACAGATATTTTAGATTCTATCTGATACTAAAACAAGATCTGAATCTAAAACATTGTACATTTAAATTAGAGAAGAGGAAATCCTACGTGACATTGACTCACCGGTGTTGCAGGTCATCTGTTGCTGTGTGGAGTGGGGCGAGTGTGCGGCTGAGACGTGATGCTGGTGGTTCTGTTGATGCTGCTGGTGGTTGTGATGAGGAGGAGGAAGATGATGATGATGATGGTGGTGGTGGTGATGGTGGTGGTTGTTCGGGTGCTGAGCGTGGGGGTGGTGAGAGGGCGGGGCGTGTTGAGGCGCGTGCTGGGTCATGTGCTGAGCGTGGGCTTGCGCGTGCTGGGACGGGTGCGGGGGGTGATGCTGCGGCCCGTGCCCCGGGTGCTGCTGGGACAGGCTCTGTCCGTGAGGGGAGTTGTGTGCGCTCTGAGTCTGGAGCGCGTGCGGATGTGTGTGCGTGACGCTGTTGCTGCTCTGGCTGTGTGGGAGCGTATTGTGTGTGTTGACTGTCGTATTGGGGGAGTGCTGGTAAGAGCAGGAGGTTCGACTCTGTTGAGAAGAGTCACTGGACATGTTCATGAGACCTGAGGTAAAACACAGACGCAAATCATTCAGTAAATGGCTTACGGTGTACCTGGTTAGCCAGTCTTTGGCTTAATTTAATTTTTGCATACCGCAGGTTCACATTAACAAACAGTCTTACTGACGATCAGCAAAAAAATGAGAGGGAATTCCATTCATATTGCATGAGCAGAGGGAAAAAAAAAAAACAACACGTTCATAGTTGCTCAACATTCAGCTGTCCATATGACCACAGAGTCAAGTGTGAGTCAGTAACCTTAGGTCAAAGCCTTGGTATGAAACTGTCCAAATCCATTCCCTGGCTAGACAGACTGTGTGGGTTTCTTTGTCTGCAGATCCCTGCCCAAGCTTTCAAAAACCACTGTTCAATGACTCATCGCATTTCTGCATCCCAACACAAAACGACAGCTAGCATGCTAACATGCTAGTGCCAGGCCTTCTCCCCAAGGAACAGCGCAGTAAAGCTGTTATGCTGTGTGTCTCGCAGTCCCTCGACCGTAAAGCCATTCTAGGAGACACCTCATGAGAAATTACCTCAGACAAGGACTCGCCTGGCTGAGAAAACAAAAAGAAAAAAATATTGTAACGCAGTGAAATGGCTTACAGGGAAGAGGAAAGCTTATTGACCTGAGCTGAATATTCAGAGAGCAATTAACAGAGACCTGGAAGCAAAAAAGCCAAACTCATTAGCTAATATCAAAGCCCGTGGGATCAGCTTCCAGTTGAGAGCACAGAGGTGTAAATGTGCTCTTAATTACCTGTCCTCATCTCTCTCCACACTAAAAACACTTCCATACACAGTGAATAAAGCACTGTAGGAGCTTTGCAAAAACGAATTTCCTCAAACTCAAAGAGAGACTGCAACCAGTCCCAGTATTAAAGAAAGTTGACAGGGACTTGTTTCTTTTCGTTTGCCAGTGGGCTTGTTCCGGCACCAGCAAACACCAGCCCGCTTGATATCAAATCTCTTTTTGTAAGTGATCGGATCTTTTGTGTAGTCATGACATAGTAGGTCATCCGAACACGAGAAGTCTTGTACAGTGGTTCTGCGTTAATCAGGTCTGTCAGCCGGCAAATAACCGCAACTCGCTGGATGAGCCTGTTTTGCGAGAGCTTTGTCATCAGAACCGTTCCACAGCACTGTCTTTGGGACCATCTGTAAATGTGTGGTTTTGACATACAGGTATGTTCACGCGCGCACGCGCTCTAACTCACCTTGCTGATTGAAAGACTGCTCAAAAACGGACTTGTAAAGGCTACGGAAGGAGGCACTCAGATCTTCAAAGTCAGAGTAGAGCAGCTGTTTGTCACGGTCAGTCGGTACAGTGTAGAGAGGCTGTGCCGTAGCCTGCAGACTGAGAGACTGGGACGCCGGCTCCGAATGAACAGAGCCCTGCAAACAGAGACAGAGACAGAGAGACAGAGAGAGAGACAGAGAGAGAGAGAGACAAAGAGAGAGATGGGTGAAAAATATATTAGACATAAGTGGGTGAGGGAGGAAAAAAGGTGAGTCTCGTTCTTTACACAAGCTACTTTCATCCTGCGCTGACTGACTGACCTCTACACCTCAGACAAGTGTATCCTGATGAGTTGTGAAATCACCTCAAGCCTGAGGGGGAAAACGAACCTCAGTGACGACTGTGAGGAACATCATTTTCTTTCATGCATCATTTTCTTTCTTTCCAACCCACTCATGAGTCAGCGATGAACAATGGAAGCCCCGTCCACACACTGATGTAAACTTATTACATATTGCAACATCTATCAAAACTTTTCCACACTTTGTGAGTGTTATGTGGATGTACGTGTGTGCGTGTGTGTGTGTGTGTGTGTGTGTGTGTGTGCGCACACGTGCGCTCAGAAAAACTGTTGATGAGCAAGCTGGGATTGCACGATTCCGACGTCGCTACATAACCAATCGGGACGAGAGAGACAAACGTCTCCTCCCACAGACACCATGGTAACAGCGTGTCATGGAGGCGAGATGGCCTCACTGGCAGTGTTTCAGATCCTTTCACTAGAGATGCCAAAACTAATCATCTTCAATGAGATTCTTCCTCCCCCTCTGCCTCACCTGGACGGCATAATGAAGCAAGACTAAGCCTGATCACAGCTGACGGAGGGAAATCAAGGTGTGAAGCGTGGCAAGAGGAAAGAGAGAAAAGAAAAGATGACCTCTGAGGGTTCCGATTAAGACAAGAATAACAGTGCTGAACCCTATTAAAGCAAGGTCAAATGCCTGACAAATTTTTGAAAAAAAAAAAAGGAAAGATTTTGGACCTGTGAGTTAGTATGCTGAAGCTCGACTTTTTTTCTGCTCTGTGTTTCGTACTTAAAACAACTGAACTGACTGCAGCATGACCATGAAAAATTACCTAAATATTTGGTAAGAGGAAAAAAAGATTCACCCTGCACCCCGCAGTACTGCAGTCCTATTTGACTTTACAATTCACTCTGACTGAATATAATGCTTTAAAACTCTGCAAGTGACACTAAATTAAACCTTGGTAAAGGCACCTTGGGATGAGTTTTGTCTTTGAAGTGGAGGAGAAGAAGGTGAAGAGAGGCCACAAAGAGGAATGTTTGTCCTTCTCCAACTGAAGGAATGTGGAGCTCCCATAACACACACACACACACACACACACACGCATGCACACACACACACCGACTTTTCATTGCCAATTACACTGAACCAACCAGTGCACGTAAGAGGGGTGTTTAGAAAAGCACATACTTCATATCAGCTGAATTCCCATAGCTACAGCAACAGAGTATTGTTTAGATAAGCAATCTGGGGGTTTCCCCTCTCTAATGTGATAAAACTGTGACTCATTCGAGGTCATCCTGGCTATAACGGTAACTTTCTGGAGCGTGTACATCACTGGCCCTACACACTGAGACTGCTTTGTAAACATAAGAGAAGATTTGTTTTAGCTAGAGTAAACATGCTCTCTCCTGCCAGGATTGTTTAAATTCGGTAAAAGGTTTCAAGGGCTGACGGCAATCTGAGGTACGTTTATCATCACACGAAAACATGAAACGATTGTGCTAGTTTAGGGAGAAACGTTTTATTCGATTTTATTTTATTTTATCTATTTATTTTGGATCAGGAACTTCGCTGAAAGAATGATACTTGCGCGATGTGATACGAGAAGGCATAGCCTTTTCACAAACGTACGGCCGCGGCCGAGAGGGGAACACTGGCGTTTGTGTGTTAAGGTTGGTGCCTTACCGGGGTGTAGGTGTGGACGCTGCTAACACTGTTGAGATTAACTGAGGCCAAGCTCTGGTCTGACAGGCTGTTGTTAAGGCTGCTCCGAGGACTATCGCTGCCCTCCTGCTCCGTGTTGTACAACGCTACCTAAAGAACAACAAACAAACAAACAACAACAAAAACAACCATATTAACAACAGCATACCAACCGTACTCCCGTCTCCCAAATCATCGAACGAGCATTTTATAACCAGATGTTTACGGCCAACGAATCAACAGCAGTACATTCTGACACATATAAATGTAACTACAAACCTACCTAAAAAAAACAACAACAAAAAAAAGTTTGTCACCCCGGGTAAAGTAATAGAATCACTCCATGATGCTGACTCTGTTTAAGTGTCAGTATGGGTATGATGAAAGGGTATAGGCTGGCAGGCCATCACGTATGGAGCTGTTATAGGTAAATGTATGTGGCATTCTGGGACAGACTCCTGCTGTGGAGGCTGACAGGAGGAACATTCCTTTTGGTAAAGGTCAAGTAACCGGTCATGTCACATTCATCACCGACACAGCGTGACAGCATACACAGGCCATTCAAACCACTTGACCTGCAACCTTTACATGTGCACACATGCAACAAGGAGAATGCTGCCTATGTCACATTACATTACCCCAGTTGTAAGACTTTATTTATTTATTTACCTGTTTATTTATTTCAATAAGCTTCTTAAAGTTTTGTATAGCTATCTATTAATGACACATTACATTTTTCAGGAAAGCTGTCTTTTTTGATGAAATGAAGCTATAGGTGTTTGAGTTTTTTGTATTTTATTAAGTCTTGCACCAGCTCAATCAGAAAATTCAACTAGTATTTTTTTTTTTTTTTTTTTTACATGACTTTTAGAATTTGACCTGTTTGTTAAGTTAGAAGTAGGTACACTTGAGGGTTAGAAGCAGTGCTGAAATAACGAGGATAAGTTTGAAAGTTTTCCTGTCTTCAATAATTTAAACAGACGTGTGATCAGCCTCCTAAGCATGGAGATGTACAGTTAATCAGACTAATGTGCGCGCACAGTAAGCGTGCGTGGCAGAGAGTGTCTGTCTTTGAACGTGAAGATGGGAAGCAGTGCATTGTGGGAACAGATGGAGTACCTTGTTAGTCACAGTGTTGATTGCCAGAGCAGGAGAGGCACTTCCAGGCATGATTCGCTCCATTCCCAGGGAGTCCGACTCCAGACTGTACGGTGTAGAGGCCTGAGGATAGGATGCCTTTGGTTTGAGTACAAATGACCACCTTTAATTAGCATTACCATTGCTGCATCTACTGTGTAGACAACTCATGGGACTCTACTTATGGAGGGCCACTAGGTATTAAGGCTTTGGCTCTGACTCGGATCTTGTAGGGGAGCTAGACGAGGAGAAATGTTACATTAGGTCTGGAGAAGAGTCGAGGGAGAGCGCAGCCCTTCACAAAGTAAGCCGTCTACTGAAAGGAAAGACCACCGAGACTGCCTTGATCTCAGTTTCTCGAAGATTTATGGAAATGTGCTGACGAACATGTTTTCTCCTGGAGACAAAACAGGAGCACAAACTACTCCACAGGCATCATCTAAAAAAGAGAGTGATACATTTTGCTTATGGCTTTTTTTGGTGTCTATTACTCAAGTGCATATCTCCAAAACTGCTTACAGTAAGAGAACCAGCTTGCAAAAAACAGTTTTCAGTGATAAATGTGAAATGAAATAGATGCAGAGCCCCTGTTTGAGCCAATTTAACGATGATGAAGAAATCCCTCAATGCCAGAGGGTGGTTGAAAGTAGAGGGGGAGGAGGAGAGGAGTGCAGACGAGAGGACAGGAGAAGAGAAGAGAAGAGAAGAGAAGAAAAGAGAAGAGAAGAGAAGAGTGGAGAGGACAGGAGAAGAGAAGAGAAGAGAAGAGTGGAGAAGAGAAGAGAAGAGAAGAGAAGAGTGGAGAGGACAGGAGAAGAAAAGAGAAGAGAAGAGAAGAGAAGAGAAGAGAAGAGGAGAGGAGAGGAGAGAGGAGAAGAGTGGAGAGAAGAGAAGAGAAGAGAAGAGAAGAGAGGAGAGGAGAGAAGAGAAGAGAAGAGAAGAGAAGAGAAGAGAAGAGAAGAGAAGAGAAGAGAAGAGAGGACAGGAGAAGAGAAGAGAAGAGAAGAGAAGAGAAGAGAGGACAGGAGAAGAGAAGAGAAGAGAAGAGAAGAGAAGAGAAGAGAAGAGAAGAGAGGAGAGGAGAGGAGAGGAGAGAAGAGAAGAGTGGAGAGAAGAGAAGAGAAGAGAAGAGAAGAGAAGAGAAGAGAAGAGAAGAGAAGAGAAGAGAGGAAGAAGCCGCGTTTCAAAATCACTTAGATCCTTGTAGCTCTTATCTGCAGAAAAGCTAGATGTCCAACAAATTATTCACTGTTATCATTCAAGCCAGGTCACGACTGTAAACAAGAGTTTGCTCTTAATTGGCTAGCCCGCTTGAGCAAAGCTTAAATAAACAAACAAACAAACCCTTAAAATAAGCCAATGAAATGCATACAAGGAGGAGTAGTACAAAGGCAGCTAACTAAAATAGAAAAACCTGTGGCTGCCTGGTATAACGATACCTACTGATGGTGCTTATTGTAAATGATAATATGACCAGAGCTCCAAAGTCCATCACATTTGCAAATAAATAACAAGCCGAGGAGCTGACGTGAGGAGGAGACCCATTCTAAAAGGCGGACAGCGATACAATAAAACCCCCGTCATAAATATTTACACAGCACTGGCACAGAATCGGAATTAATTAATGTCTGTAATGAGAAAAAAAAAAAAAAAAAGGACAGAAAGAAAGAAAGAAAGAAAGAAATCACGGCAGTGCAAAATATGGGTAATGGCTGCTGCCTGCATCCTTCATTAATAAGCTCACTGAATGGGTCCGGAGGCAGTGAGCGTGAACAAGACGCGGAGCAGAACAGTAGTCTGGGACAGAGACTCTTACAAAGTGTGAGCAGTGAAAAAAAGGAGTCTTCTGTGACTTGGTTTAGACAGAGAGAGGAGAAGGGAGAGAGGAGAAGGGAGAGAGGAGAGATGAGGAGGGAGAGGGGAGAGAGGAGGAGGAGGAGGGAGAGGGAGTACATAGGGTTGGACTGTACTCCAGATTAATGTGCATTCAGAGAAACCCCAAGAAAACAGCTTTTGACTTGGAATTATCTCTCCCTTTCTCTTTGCCTCTAAGCATCTTGGGTGAGAAAGAGTTTAGCAACAATGCACAGTACATAAAGAAGCAAAGAGAGAAATGAGGGGTGAGAGAGAGAGAGAGGGAGAGAGAAAGACAGATCAAGAGAGAGAGAAAGACTGATTCAGAAGTCAGTAGGCTGTTGCTTGGGACACTGGACATCATAGTAGAGCATCACATGGGAGATCCAAATCAGAGTACAGGAGCCTGACTCAGTCACTAAAACTAACCCACGGCATATAGAAAAGCACTGCCAGTGAACCCTACCTAGGAGCGATTTTGTGGACCCAACTATCTGTCAGTATATATATATATATATATACACACATACATACATACATACCCAAAAAAAATCAGCATCTCGTTTAACATTGTGACATCATCAAATCAGTTGTAATTATCGAGGCCCTTGGTAGGTTTAAAAGCTGTGGGGAGTTGTGGACAAGCACACATACTGTGGGTTTCTCCGGGGTGGGAGTGGAAAGACAGAGTGGTTGATGGGCGACGGGCAGTCTGGGGTGTTATGGTTGAAGGGCGACAGGCAGTTTGGGGTGTTATGGTGTGAGGTGCTGGTGTGCTAGTCTGACATTTTCAGCTCACCCTCTCTCCAGAGCGCGGTCTCTTCTTTGGCCTGCTGGGCACTGAGTCCTCCTTTGGGTTTGTGTCAATGGCCCAGTAGGATCCCTATAGTTACAACACACCGGCAAAGAATTCAAACAGACGGTCGATAAGACGCGCCTCTTCCCACATTCACACACACACACACACAGGACCTCATTCGCTTAGAGTTTTAAATATCACTATACGGGTAATTCCAACATGTCACGAAGACTGCAGTTATCAGTCGTGATGAAGAACTAGTACAGCTTTTATGTGTAACTGCAAAAGGAATGGTTGATGTTTAGAAAGCTTAGAAAAGTGGACTCATAGAAATAAATTAAGTGCACTGGATTAAAAAAAACACTCACCAGTGTTAGACAGTTCTAAATTAACTCTTTTCTGTGTTAATATTAATTGCACTAACTATGAGAAGGACCCCTCTCAAGTAATACAAGTGTTAATTTATGTAAAACTGTACGGAAGTCAGTTGAACTTAAAGTTTATACTGGAACACCGGCATTCATCATTTTAGCTGTGAAGCTGTACAGATCAAAAGTACTGTAATATCTTGGGATCCATACATAAAGTGAAGTTACTGACTAAATACTGCTTGAAAAAATTTCAGTCCCTATTTTCTTCCAACTAAATTTCTATAAAACTAAAATAAACTTCAGTCCAAACAGATTTTTCTTAAAAAAAAAAAAAATGCACTGTAAGTTGAGACCGGGACCACAACACTTTGTACAAGCAGCTAGCCATTAAAATTCTGCCTGTTAGATTCTGGGGCGTTCAATATCAATTTGCACCCCACTCTCCTTCTCAAATCTCATCCAATATGTTTCTCTTCAAAGTGATCCTCGTCAGCATAGCTTCCAAGGCACTGAAGCAGGTGGGAGAGTCTATGTGTGTGTATATACAAGCTTGTGTTTGTGTATGTGTGTGTGTGAGGCTTCTTATGAACCTCTCTGAACTAATGAGGAGAGCACTCTCTCACCACGGTCCTGTGACACGCTCGCAGACACATTTTTTATTGATTCATCAACAGGAAGGTTAAAATTGCGGTTAAGCATCCGGTCAGGTTCGCGCCCCATGTAACTTTGTGTGTCAAATATCAAATAACAATGCATGCTTTATTTTTGCCTTCTGTGCGATTGAGACACTCCTCTCTACAGAGACAAGCCAACGCAAAACCGTTAAACTAAGGAGAGGGATCCTTGTAAAGTCTGAATATGTCATTTCACTTCAACTTCAGTGTTGCTGGTTCTGAATGCATTTTCAAATCACAGGCTTTTTTTTTTATCTGAGAAGGTTCTTAAATAGTCTTTGAACATCCCCACAAAAAACAAAAAATATGTGTGTGTATCAGCTATGTAGTTGTAGCCATGGCTCGCTAAAGTGTCTGCATCCATGAAGTACACCTCAATATCAAATTAGCATACAGTTCCTCTTACTGACTTTATCACTGATACAGCCCAGTGAACATCTCCTTGGACGAGGTGAACGGGGAGCGCAGACTAAGCGTGTCTGTTTGGGCGTGTATCAGACGCCACGGCGTCTGTATGTGTGCTTCTGCCTCAAGAGAGTCCTCGTTTCTTCCCATGTCCATGTATGACAAACTGCTTCTACCCCTTTCATAAGAGGTTCCACTTATGTTTTCCAAAAACAACAAAAACGAAATCCCAAAAACCGAGAAATTTTCTCACCTTTCCGGGGTCATCTTTAGAGCGAGGCACTTTGAGAAAACACTTGTTCAGAGAAAGGTTGTGCCGAATGGAGTTCTGTAAAGACAAGAGGGGGAAAAAAAAAAAAAGAAGAAAGAAAATCTCCTTTAATGTATTATATCCATAGTGTATATGTTACAGCAAGATCTTATTTAAGCTTCCTGGTCACAGGACAAGATAAAAATTTCTTACAAAATGTACACAACAGAGATTATCGGATCTAGGATAAACTCAGATACTATATCGGACCACGCGTTTGGTATTCAGTGCTGTGTTCATTTTCTTTTTTTCCTATTTAGATCATACAACATTTTCAGCTGTTAACAGTAACCTCTTGCAATCCCATATTCCACCAAATATGGTCCTACACAAAAGCCCCTTTCATACAATACTGAGAGTTTAACTATCATCAGTTTTCAACTTTCAATCAACCACAGAAATATATTTCCCCGCTTTTGGGCCTCAGCATTCCGTTTCTAATACCGAGTCATACCGCTTAACCTACTTATATTAAAGAGCCTTTGCCCAATCCACATTTAATACACAGACATCTAGTTCGGCGTCACTGAGGATGATTACATTTTCATGGAAATGGTGGGTTTTATGGTCTGGAAATGAGGGGTCTTCTTTGACTTGTCCCAAGTCAAAATGGGGCTGCTATTATCATGCAGTCAGACTCCGCGTGGGGTCATGCCAGCTTAACGGCTTTCGGAATCAGCAGAAATGAGAAGCGTTTCTGATCATTTTCATGGATTTTACGGACAGATGGCTGCGCTGACAATCCATGCTGACCTCAGAGAAGTCAGATGATTTGCAAAAACCTACCCGGAGACACACATTTGTGTGCTATGATCAAAAGACAGTCTTTTTGCTTCTCTGTACTGGAAGGCTAAAAGAGGACACAGATTTTTGTATGTTTAAGCATAGAGTATGTTTGAGCAAATAAAGTACATGGTGAGAGAAAGTGGGAGAGAGGGAGAGAGAGAGAGAGAGACAGAGAGAAAGAGAGCGCGTATGTGTGTATGTGTATGTTTATGCGTGTGTGTATGTGTATGTGTATGTGTGTGTGTATGTCAAAGAGAAAGAGAGAGAGAGAGAGTAGGGGAGAGAGAGAAAGAAAGAGAGGGGGGAGAGGGGGGGGGGGGGTGGAGGGGGGAAAAAAACCCTTGCCAAAATGTTTGTCCCTGTAAGCCTGTAGTTTGTGACTCTGTCTCTGTCTATTCCCCTGGATTTAATTACCCATCCACCTAATGAAGCTGACTGGAGAGAGAGAGAGAGAGAGAGAGACTTTGGCAAGGCATATCACAGCATTAGAATATGACAAAGACACACAGCGGGAGACAACCAGGTGGAGTATGATATCAAGAGAACAGATGCACTCTGCTCTCAGCCATACTCCCAAGATACAAGAAGCACTGAACGAAAAGAAAAAAAAAAAAAGTACTGGAACTACTTGTAAATCTTGATTTCTTTTAACGTAATCAAAACCAAGGACAGTTGGTGCCCCTGCCTCTAAGCGCATCTATTGCCATTTATACAGATTAGAAACCTCTGTCCAGCTTCACAAGAGAATCTTCATTCTCACATCTGACGTCATCTCAGAAGGACAAGTCGACACACAAAAGAGCCTCTTCATGACAGAAGCACCAGCTGCTCTGCTAATGAACAGAGACACTGATTATCAGAGTCATACAAATGATCACTTATGAAGGAAGAGCGAACTCTTTTTTTTATCGCTGGAAAACAAGAGCCTACAAAAGATCAGATCTGTGACTTATGACGAAGGGAGAGACATTACAGAGAGATTCATACTCTCTGACTCCTCTAGCTCAAAAACCCATTCATCATCTGAATGAAGCCAGTTGGTAATTAACGGATTTATGGCCTAATTAAGTGAATAATTAATAAGGTTGTGAAGCATAGCTGTGACTCTCCCATGAGAGTGTCTGAGAGAGGAAAGGGAGTGTGTGTGTGTGTGTGTGTGTGTGTGTGTGTGTATGTGGGAAGTATATTGGAAAAAATCTTTATTCCAAGATCACTTGATCAATATCGGATTGCGCCATCATACTTTGATATGACCAAAGCAGAAAGATGAACAAGAGCAATGAGAGCTAGTCATTTGGTCCTTTCGTAGCCTGATACGATCTGGAGTCTGATGGAGATAATGATGTTGATTCATTCAGCCAGGAAAAGACAGGAGACAAACCTCACATCTGAGACGGTTTTTACCCTTTGCTGAGAATTGCTTTCAGTTTTTCAACCACTCTGAGAAAATACATTTCTTCAGCTGTTTCGATCCAAAAATGCGAAATAAAGCCAGTGAGATACTGTTAAATCCTTCTAAAAAGGTCAAGAGGTAATCTAGGCAGATTTCCTATTTCCAATGCCACCACCACCGTTTTTTTTTTTTAATGTTGTGGACATTAGAATAACGCATTGATCTAAATGACCACCTTTAATTTATTTTTTACCATCACGTCTGGTTGTTTCTGTATCATGTATGGAGGGGATAAATTGTGTGCAAAGAACTCAAACTTGTTGTTTGTAGGTTTGCCACACAAAGAAAAGACAAGTTTTGGGGTTTTTTTCAGACTGCTGCTCTGTATTTAGGCTGAGTGGTATGGATATAGGTCAGATTGAGATGTAATGTCAGACTGGACAGAGACAGGCACTGACATCAGCTGAGACTCTCTCACTCTGTGCTTGTGTGTGTGTGTGTGCAAGTGTATTTGTTTGAGGGGGGCATGAACGCTGATGATTGTGAATTTTGAGAACTGCCTGCTCAGACAGGGCTAATCAGTCATACTCCTAAACATCTCCTAGTTCTACCAAATGATGGGCGGTGGTTAGTAGGGAGAGAGTAAAGCCACACAAGGTAGACAGAGAGAGACAGACAGAGAGCGAGAGAGAGATAGAAAAGGAAAGAAAGACATTGACAGAGCAAAGTTTGACAGAAAACAAAATAACTTAAAAAAGACGAATGAGCAGCAATAAGGGCGAAGATGGAATGGGAAAGTGCTGAAGTTCGCTCTTAAGGACCCTCTGGAACACACACACACACACACACACACACACTCACACCTACACACCACACACATACAAACACTCCCAACAATGACAATGTGGAGCGCTGGTACACAGAAGCAGTCAGAGGTATTTTTAAAAGTGGATGTTTATCAGTCAAATAGACTGTGAGGGCTGGTTGATATCTCCTTGGGGAGAATGTGCGAGAGATGAGGATTTTTTTTTTTTCTTGGCATTTTTGAAATGCAGTGACTGCACTGTGTATTTTCATTTTTCATGAGGCAGCTCAGGCGCTGGCGCGTCTGAAGCCAGCCATGACTGCGCCCTGCTGAGCGTGTGATGAACACAAAGAGATAGCAGCAGCCCGGAACCAACGTTCCCACAGGAACCACCAGGGAACCAAGAGCGAAGAACATCTGAAGACAGACAGAGATGCAACACACACACACACACACACACTTAGCAAGTCTGCCGGAAAAGAACACATCCACCCGGAGTTGAGATCAACTGATGCTTCCTCTGAAATCCTAAAGAGGGTGCTCTGCAGGAGAGACCGGTATGCATGGATCCCGTTAAGATGAGGCGTAATTCCACCAATTCAGTTTTCAAACTGAAACCTTATGACCTCAACCCAGCATCTTCAACCATCCAGTGGAACAAGTGTGTGAGATCTAAGGAATGAAGTGCCAGATGCCATTTCAGCAGCACAGTTTCATTCTCAGAAGCGGCATTGCTGGTTATGTGTAAACCCAAAACGGTAGTCTAAGTTCCTTCGATAAGCAGCGTTTCAGCGATTCACTGAAAAATACAGGAGAAACGACAAATCAGTCCGACGAGCCTTTAGTACGCGATGATGCAATGCTGCAAAGAAAAGGGCATTTAAGGCAAGCAGGTTGCGCTGGCTTCCTCTCCGGCTAAAAGAAAGAGACAGGCCACATCAGCAACGCTGCGTTGCTATGGAGAGCGTTGCCACGGCAACGGAGGAACACCCATGCACGTTCTGAATGTAGAGTGCTTCTGGGAGTGAGCTTCAGCTTGCTCACCAACCTTTCAGAGAGCTACATGACTTTCATCTGTTTAATTTAGCTTAACATACAGCCCCACATTAGTACTATATGTTAAGATTTAAATGTGTAGTGTGCACAAAAGCCTCAAAACTGATTTTAGGACCTTTAATCAGAAAATCCACTCAACCAGTGAATAAGCCATTGTCAGCTGTGGCAGTTTTAGCTTAAGCATATCGGCTGACAAAGTTCATCTGATCTTCTCCAGAATAAAGTGTTGCAACTGAAATTTTTTAGAGAGGCTTAGTTGTCTGTAAGTGATAGGAGGTCATAGCGGTTAATCTGACTGACTTTCCGCAGTAGATAATAGAGTGACAAACCATTTCCAGGCAGCTTTAACGGAGAATATAACCACTCCTGTGTGTTCCTAAACCTTCTGACTCAGGCAGGCAGAGTCATCTATGACTCTGGGTCTCCAGTTTATAACTGAAGAGTCACAGGACAGACAATAATACAACTGATTAACATATACTATCTTCTACAGAGACCATCAGATGAACTCTGAGTTCAGCACTGTAATGACACATTCACAGAAATATAATTAGGGGGCAAAAACATCAAAATGGACATTTAACGATACCAAGGTATTCACAGGAAACACCGTAAAAAATAACCCCAGAAATACATTAATACAAGAATTATTCATCCGTGTCAAGATAAATAAATGACTAACCATCTAAACTGAGTGAACTTTATCTTGCAAGCTGAACACAACTTTTCACGTTCAAAGCAATGAGGCTTGGAATAAAAAGTCTCTTTTGTTATGTTTCAGTCAGACAAAATCATTGACCAATGAGAGAGAGAGGCTAAAGTGTATCTGTGAAGTAGTGCACTGGTTATGGTCACTGAGCTGTTTGAGGAACACAAGGGTGTGAAAGAGTGTGGGGGCAAGGCTAAGGGCATGAGAACACACCAGCGGGCCCAAAAAAAGATCCCAAAAAAAAAAAAAAAAAAAAAAAGCAATTCAGAATAAAACTCAGAAATGGCCAACAATCCAATAGTCAAATGAGTTCAGGTCATATTGGGAATAAGGTTTTTTTTTTTGTTGTTTTTTTTTTTCATTAAATATGCAGTTCTGACACAGATGCCGCCTTCTCCAAAATGAGAACTAGAGAAAGCATGAACCTCTGTAGGATTACGCATTAAGTGTTTCACTTCACCTCCGAGGCTGACAGCTTTCCGTACCATTAATATGCCATATGCCACCGGAATGCACTAAACATGGCATTTTGCGTGAGTCTGGAACACATGTAGCTAGAGAAAATGGGTCTGTTTCCCCCGTGGCTACTGAGAGGGTATGATCTAACAACGCTGCACTGCGGATAAGACGAGATCTCCTGCGGTTCTCCAACACACTGCAAAAATGCAGAGGACTGATATGAGCTCTAATTACCTCTGAAAGGGTGTAATTAAGGGTTATTATAGGGATATAATGTGGAGGAAAATGACAGTTAAGGCTAAGTTAGGGAGAGTAAACGGTGGCAAAGGGTTACAATGAAAAGGGCAAAATAATTTTGCATAAGTTCAGTTAAAGAGCGGTCCTTTTCTTTTCTCTCTTTTTTATTTTTTTGGGAAAAAACTGTCAACTGGAACCTTCTTGATGGATTGCCACTGTCTGATTTTAAACATTACCTATAAACAAGACGTCAGTTTTCAAAGTAAGGAGGCCTGGCTTTTCTCCATCCCGTCTTTAAAATGGCAAGTGCCTGTATCTCCTTGGCATCTCAATAAATTTAGAAGTCTTTAATTCGGATCACAGAATTCTGCATAACACAATAAAGAATGTCCTTCCAAGTAGAATCACCGTTGAGTTTTCTCGTCTCATTATGAAACGAAGTCCACAGGACCAAGCAACAGCAAACAAACTCACAAAGGTAAAGTGTTGAGGTTACACGTTCAAGCTGTCAGAACAACAGGTGAGAATCGCTTTGTCAATGGTGGTGATACAAACTGTTGGAATTTGTTAAACACGTGTTTCTCCTTAACGTTATCCGCTTGTTGTTCGTTTTGTGTGTGTCTGTGTGTGTGTGTGTGTGTGATCTCAGATGAAGAGTTAAAGCTTATCTCCACAGGATATCTTGACTGTTCTCGTTCGAAATTGGCCTCAGCTTCAGATGAGTCAAGCTAGGTGAAGTTGTTTTTCTCATAGTGATCTGAAGAACCTAGGGTTGTATGAACCAAATTCTCAACCATCTCCATCCTCTGTTGCTGTCACCCAAATGTAAGATCTGCTGACAAGAAGGCATGTCATAGAACAGGTTCACTCAGCTCAGACCCGGCTATGTGTTAATTATAGGGATTAATAATTACCTTTAAAAAGCTTCTGTTTTTCTTTTTGTAAAACACAACGGGTTGAAAAGCATGCAGTTTGTCAACCTCACTCTTCACATTCTCCTTCTGCCCTGGGTAACTCTCTTGCTCCTGGCTGCATGCTATTCATGGGTGTGGGACTTAATGGGTGCAGACCATGAGCTGTTTGAAAACTGAATGAATTGAATAATTACTACGCAAAACTCCTCTTATCTACAATCACGGAAGGTTGAGAAACTGTTTAGTTCCATTAACAGCCCTTGATAAAAGTTCTAATCACAGATAAAGGGCACTGAGGGTGCTTTCAGCCGAAGAACACCAGTGCTATCTCGATTACGCTCAAATTTCATGATGCAGTACGCAACAGACACAGGGAATTTGGAAGTCGGGACACTTCAGGTGAGGTTCTGGCTGATGGTGTTTGAGTAAAAGAGTTTGGTGTTGGTGGACTGGGCGGCTAAGATTTGCCTGGGTTTACCTTTCCTCTCCACTGATCCACATTATCATACAGAGGAGACGGCTGCGTGGCCAGGGTGGTAATTCTGTCTGTCACAGTATCCAACAGAGTACAGAGAAACAGAGAGAGAGAGAGAGAGAGAGAGAGAGGGTGTGTGTGTGTGTGTGTGTGTGTGTGATCTGTTTATGATACACACATGCATGCACACACACACAAACACACACACACACACACACACACACACACTCTGACAGCACAGGTCTCTCACATCCACAAAATTTGACTTTCCTATCACTCAACCTACCTGTGTGACAACACAGATAAAACACACACACACACACACACACACACAACGTGTCTAATCTTGTGTCTCTTTCACAAGCACCTACCTGATGTGTTTGTGCCTCTATGTGAATTTGAGTATGTGTGCTGAAGTGAATATACCCATTCATATCTATTAAAAAAAAGCAAACAAAAAGGGTGCTAAAATGCAGCATTCCATCAGCCAATATGACAAAGAAAGTGTGTATGTATGCGTATTTTTGTATGTCTGTTCATTCCACATGTAGCCAGTATGCTTTTCTGTGTTGGGTAAGGTTTTACAGGACCACAAACTTCATCTTTTCAAATTAACTCTTGGAGAAAAAAAAAAAAAACAGACAGAAATTTAAACCAAAAAGAATGCAGACACTGTTCAGTCTATGCGTCTGACTCAAACTGTGAACAGCTGAAAGTAATCTCCAGCAGAGTAACCAACACCAGCATGTTTGCTTTGATGCTGATGACTTATTCAACCACAACAACTCAGTGCAAATGCAGGTACATCCGGGAGAAAGATTATACAGCAGTCATGCAGCAGTAGTAAACCATGACTCTATCCACTCCGATCCCCGATAGTCATCTTTCTTCTCACTTATGACTAACTGAGACTGAGAAGCCAGTAAGATTTATCAAAAAATACTTTATATTTTCCACAACAAATTACTCCCGGACTAATGAATTTACAGCCATTCTATCTAGTCTATCTATATGAGGAGGGTGACAGATACATCAGAGTTTGACACGGAGCCAAAAGATGCGGCCCTTTTCCTGAAACTGAACTGCCAAAATTAGGGCGGGTTTTAGCAGTTGCATTGATAGCAACTCATTTGTTTGTGTGGACAAAACAAAAGCAGAGGCAAACAGTTTATTGTCTTGTTTCAGGCGGTTGTGTCACTCCTCTTTCAAAGCAAACACATACTTTCGCTACGTCTGTAGCGAGCAGCTAGCCACTTGTCTAAAATTATGTCATGAGCTTGGGTAGCTAATACACTGTTCACATAACTAGCAACAGTTAAATTTCCAACAGGGACAAAGCCTTTATTTTTCAAAATGTCTTGCTCCCAGACAAACAACACACCCCTTAAATCAGCTGTACACTTCTTCATGAGGCAAAAGAGAACGCCATTGTGTCAGGTGACAGGACTTTTTTTTTTAACAGGTGCTGCTATTGAAAACAGGCACTTGCTTCACTGATCAATGACATCAGTTACTACATTAGCGAAGCGCATCTTTTAGCAAAAGAGCCAGCTTCAGAGTATGCTTGACAGAAGTAAGTGTTCTGTTAAAGAATCAAAACTGAAACACATCGCCTTAGTCAGTAATATTAGAAACCTTTTCAGCTTAGTCTTGTGCAGCAGAAATGTGTCTTCCAGCTAAGTATACAATGGTTCTGGATTGAAACTGAACATCGCCATTCTTTCGTACTTGGTTCGGTTCACAGTGTGTGTAGTGAACCCAGGACTTTTTTTCCCCCCATTTCAGCTCTTGTAGGCGTTTTTTTTTTTTTTTTTTTTCTGAATGTGATGCCAAATCACAGGGAATGTATATTCTTAGTATAAGAAAACATTCCACACTGTTTGTGCTTTTGATCATTAAGAATAACGTTAATCATAATTTGAGCTGGTACGCTCTTTCCTTTTCATTTCTCACTGTGAGCAAATATATGCGCTATGCTTATCATGGGGTGCGCGTATGCCTTAAATGAGGGGACAATCACAAGAGCTTTAATGACAACGTCAACCATTTTAAACAACAACAAAACACATGCTGCCATTACTCAGACCAGAAATAATATTTTATAGTGGAATATGTGAATCCATAAATTTGTTTTAAATCAGTAACGCACCACAAAACCCAGTACCGTATGTAAAACCATCACTTGTTCATAAAACACTGAAAATTAGTAACATAGCCAACAAATCAACCATTGATAGAAACTGTCTGTCCGCCATTTTTGTTCAAAACAAAGCGTATTTCGCTGTGTAATTTATCCTGGCTTTCCGGGATATTCATGTCCTGTGTGAACATACTTGTCCCGGCAATTTTCTGGGAATGATGTGCAAGTGTGAAAGCGGGGTAACTGTCGGCACTGCTGGAAAATGTATCAAGCAATGTTCCAGCTCTTATGAGTGATTCACGTTAACAAACAGACATGAAAGATATCAGATATCAGCAGATTTATCAGTAATTGGTTTATTTTGAGCTGCCATCATCAGCACTGGTATCAGGCCCAGAAATTGATCAGTTAGGCCTTGTTGACATACTGAAAATGGGGTCCTGGTGGAGGACTTTAGGGCTTAGAGTAACACTTAGACAAAGCCTTTCTGTTCAAAACTAAGTAACGGATTCTCTGTCACCTCAGATCACTCAGAAGGATTCAACATTGTCCCCGCAACCACAGCACCATCTTCTGTCCTTACCTTCCAGCCACTGCCAGCCTCCCGGTAGTAGGGGAAGTTGTCGCAGATCCACTGGTAGATTTCACTCAAGGTCATCCTCTTCTTTGGCGAAGAATTGATAGCAAAGGTGATGAGACTGGCATAGCTGTAGGGCGGCTTGCCGTCTTTATGTTGTGCTGCCTCCTCCTGATCCAGTGTGGTGTGGGGGTCTGGTAGAGCACTTTTCTTGCTCAGGCCCGGCCCGTGGGCACCGTGGGTCATGTCTGCCTTCTGGATGGCCGCCCGCATAGTCAACTGGGGCAACCAGTCCATGGAGGTCAAACTGCTCTCCAGCTCAGATGTCATATTTGAACAGGAGACACGGCTGTGGTCTGAAGAGCTGTCTATGGGGGATGTGATTTCCCTCTGATTACAATGTCTCTGTTTCAGTGCAACCCCAATCGCAGGCTAGGAAAGGTACAGAGAGAAAAAAAATATTCTGTGCCTACAGCTGGTCACATAATGAATGTAACACAGTATGAATCATAAAACTAGAATGCCAATTATTAGCATAATTACATAAAGACAGCAGGGTTCTGCTACATACATTTCTCATTTGACAAAACAAATTGACTTGTCTTTTCAATGTAAGACGCAAGCGTTTTTTCTTTTTTGGAAACTCAGTCTTGCACAAAACTTTTTTTTAAGCATTACAAAGACAATACTCTCATGTCCTAATATTAAGAAAAAAATTGCAAAGAAAGAAAAAAAGAGAGAAAGAAAGAAAGAAAGAATCTGTATGGATGAGTTCTTACTTGTTCCATTCCTTTTCATTTCTGTTCCAGTCCAGGATCGTGTGGTGCCTACCGAGGATGTTTTCACTGGTCTTCCGGGCTGCATGTTCATAGGTCCTTGACTTAGAAACTTCCTTGGGCCAAATCTGAAAATCAAGAGGCAAGCATGTCTTTGAACATTTGGAGCCTCTGCTTAGTGACTTCGTTAAACAGAAACTATAGTGCTTTATGATTTGCTGAGGGAACGATGAAGAGTCCCGTGCAACAGAGATGATTCTCTGAGACCACTGTGTCTGGGCCAGCTCCAGAGCCGGCTGAGTGAAAACTGAGAATTCAATCCTCAGAGTGACTAAAAGCTGGGGAATTGTTTTCACAACTGTCTGCCAAATGGAAGGAATGGCGCAAGAGGAATTTCAAATCTCCAGAGTATTCCAGGTCCTAGGTCCCCAGAGTCCATATTTAGGTCTCTCAGTGTGTATCCAACACTCTTCTTGCCTCACTCTACTGCAAACTTTCTAATTAGTGATGGACAGCGCTTAAGGAAAATTAAAGCCAATATGCCTAAAACAGTTAGGGGTATGTACGTCCCAGCAAAATCACTATAAATCAGAGTATTGTCAAGGTTTAACAGTGATCACTGGTGTTCAATTCATTTCTGTTAATATTACAGAAACTGGCCTGTGAAATAAACTGAAGAAAGTCAAACTGAAGGAACACTATCATAACTACACATGCAATTACATTTAGAATAACTCAATGTTGCTCAGATAGGGGGCACACTGAATCAAAATCTTTTAGCAGCAGTACTCTCTGGAGACAAAACAGTAAAATGAAGGGTACTCTCAGCTTGACAAATATTAATTACAGACTTGGAAAAAAAAAGGCAAAATAACCAGCACTCTGATATCATAAAACACAATGTAAAAAGAAAAATGACTCATTGTCCTGTGGAACTAGCCACACCTACTTCCTCCTGAAAGCCTGTTACCATGGCACCATGCAAGAAACTGGAACCTTGGGCTCAGAACTAGCAGTTCCTTTAATTAGTGCACCTTGTTCTACAGCAGACACACATACAAAAGATGACTTAACTAAAAAAAATCAACTGTATGGCATTTTTCAATGCAAGGTGCTCCAAGTATCTCTCTCAAAAAAAAATCAATAAATAAAATGTAAAAAAAAAAAAAAAAACCCACATTACTTTCTATTTTAAGTACATATTTTTATAATAAGGGAAGCAGGAAGCAGTTATTACACACATACTACTTCAAACAAGGGAAAATACAGAATGAAAAAAAGGTCATTTAAAATCATGTCTCTTTAAGACAACCTTAAAAGCCTTTGCTGAATGTGCTTGCACACTGAACAAAAGAGAAAAATAGAAAAATCTCTTCCCTAAAAGGAGAAAACCCTATAACTTTTAGACTTTAGCTGGGTCTTATCATCATAGAAATGAAATGAAATCTTACAATTTGGTATGATATAGCCAATATGGTTATGAGCAAGCATATAAAAACAAAAAACACACTGGCCCCAACATAAGGGACACAGCAGGGCTCCTAATAATCACCAGATACTACGGCGGCCAATTAAGATGGAGTGATTCACTGAATGAAATGTAGCGGTAAGATCTGTCAGAACCGAGACAGAGCAAACTACCTAATCTGAATTTAAAAACGAGGTTATTAGTTACTTTCAGCAAGGCAGTTTTGGAAGTCACTTCAAATTATTCTTGTGAAGTACAGCCAAACCCCCAATTTGGCATGAGTTCTAGATTTATTAATAAAATTAAAAGGGGGGGGGGGGCAGAGTTCAGTTCCCTAACTATATCCTTTATATTCTAACCATGACTCAGCCAGCATACGAAATTGTCAGAGCATATAAAATCATTTACAATAAAAAAAAAAAAAAATTTGGTATTCAGAAATCTGAAATTGAGAAGAAATTTGGTACACAGACTTAGCATGGTTAAGAGACTTATGTTCATGTTGGTTGTTTTGTTTAACCTTTAACATCATAAACCATCTTCAACAGATGCAGAATTAAAAGAGAAAACCACTGTAATGGTAAAAGGTGCCTTTGGACAGGAGGAACTTTTCCATAGTTATTAAAACTATAGGAGGAATTATCCCCTTTTTTATGCGTCTGCACAGCAGGAGCTGAGGACGATCATAGTTCTTAGAACGCTGTTTTGAGGTACTTTTTTAGCTCCTATTTCAGGGTAGGTACTCTCCCAGCACAACAGGAACCATGAGTGATGTAAGTGTACAGTGATTGGTCCAGATGTTAGTGTACTGCAATGTGTATTGCAACCGGCATTTTTAAAACTCTGTGTAAAACATTAGCCATGTAAACAGAGAAGAGAAGAATAAGACAACATCTCCTAGAGTTATAAAATGAAAAATAAATAAATAAATACATAACCACTGACAAATGGACCAACAGTGAAGCCCAGGCTTTATTGAGCCTACATGCGACGGAGGGAATACAACGTGATTTTGACATGTCTAAGCGAAATCTAAAAATCTTCGCTAGCATTTCCTCTCAACTCGCTAAGTAAGGCATCCACCACACAGCGAAGCAATGTAGAGAGAAAATCAAGAAGCTCAAACAGGATTACAAGAGAATAAGACCACAGCAACAAAAGCGGATCTGATTGAAAAACAAGCAAGTGGTATGGCATACGGGATGGCATTCTTGGCCACAGACCAGCATATGTTGGTAATGTGGGCACAAAGGATCCAGCAGTCAGGCTTTTGGATGCCATCGCCAGCGGCATAGGGAGCTGCAGTCTGCAGATGGAAGCCTCTGCAGAAGTTAGTGGCTCCTTGTATACTTAACATTAGCAACATATAAAGAAAATACTTACCAGTAACGTAACGTTGTATATCTTAAAAGAGCACAGAATGGGTTGCTTGCTCTAACGTTTGCTAAATCTAGCACCCAACCAACATCAGTCCATTAGAAAGCTAATCGCGAGATTAAAAACAGAGTAAATGAAAGAAATACAAGTTAAAACAGAGGGATGCCGAGGCTAACGTTAACTGTTGAGAACACATACATTTTCATAAAGTTAAAAACCCACCGTTAAAGCACGCTGAAGCAGCTAACTCAGTCCCTTTATACCAAAACGACCAGACACAGGAGCAGTCTCTTTCCTCAAGCCATCATCCTCATAAATAGCTGACCAGTACTATCTGTCATGCCATGGCTACTCTTGTTTCTTCAGATGGCTATTAGCTTAACAGGAACTACTGTGTGTATCAGCAAATCCCCAGTTTAGAAGATGTGGATGTAATACTTTTAACAAGATTTTAAACAGTGCAGGAGAACCTTGGGGACCATCTCTCGTATGAAGGGCCAGATGTTCAAAGATAAAGTCTTGCTTGTCAATCTGTTGTTCAATATAGCACTGTTTAAGCCAGGTCTGGCAGGAGAGGAAGTGAGTGAACATTAAAACATGGTATAGGGTCAAGTAAAATATGGTTCTCCTTGCAAGCATGAAAAAGTATTGGTCAAGGCTTTAAAATCATATCTTGTTTTGTTTGTCTGTTCTTTTATGTCATTTTGCTCCACTCTGGACTGTCAAATTCTCTGTACTGTCTTAAGTCCCCACCACAGCACAAACCATGCATCAGTCCAGGAAACCAAGGACTACCTTGTAATCCAAGGCACACAGAGTCAGTAACTTTCACCTCCTACTTCCCAAACGTCTTCACAGAAACATAGGAAGCCCATGCTATTTCTCATGCTATTTCTCAATGTCTGCAACCTTGCAGAGACCCCACTGACGCTAGGAGTCACTAAAATGCAATGACAGGACACATACCTAACCGTCCCTGAACATGGCTCTCCAAGCCCCAACCCAACCTCTGGTAACAGTGAATTTTAAATTCACAACTCAGCAATGGGCTGCAATGTTATTTACCACTCCACAACCTTGACCCTTAATCACATTTTAATATCTCATACTGTCTGAACTTGAAACTGAAACTTGAACTGAAATTTCTGCCAGCATGGACAAAAACATTACTCATATACCTGCAGTTTTCAAGGACAGAGCGAATATGCTTTTTAATTTAGGCCTACTATATGCAAGCACCAGGGAAAAGTGCATGCTTGTGCAACCAAAAATGAAAGAGTGAATGACAGAGATGAAATGGTGACTTCTTTTACACTGGAACCTCAGGTAGCGGTGGGACCCACATTGTCCGGAGGCTGTGGTGAGGATGGGGACTAAAGGCCTGGAACCTACTGGAAACCTGGAAAAGGTGATGGACAGACTTGCATCTTGTCCCAACCTTAGTCCTCCTGATCACGGATACGCAGGGAGTGCAGCAGAGTAGGCTTGAGGGATGGGCCACTGGTTGATGTCAGCGACAGGTGATTTCCTTTGTTGTGACATCCAGAGGAACCAGCACGGAGGCACATGGGTGAGCAGAATATGCCATTCCTGCCTGATCCTTTAAAAGGCAGGCACATACGCCATTTCTTTCTATCCTCAGTAAAAGAGGGCACCTGGCTGCCAGCATTGCCTTAAACCTGCTGAGATGGAGTAAGCACAAGCTTGGGCGGTTGAGGTGATGATGGTGGTTGCATAAATCACGCAGCATGAAAAAGGCACAAGTCTCAATGGAGTGAGTGTAGCAAACACTACCACTATCATTTTACCAGGGTTGATTTTGCTGTTATTGGTTTGCTCATAATGGTCATAAGACAGACAACTGGATTGGAAAGAGGATAAAACGGGGCATCTTGCTGTCGAGGAGATGGTGGCTGGGCGTGGTTTAGTCAGGAGAGATAAACCCTAATGTATAAGTAACCCCTAAGCCCAGGATGGGGAAGTGCTTTCCTTTTTTAACTGAGGCATCTGGCATTGTTAGTTCAAGTCTATGGTATTAAAGTTAAGTGCTTTGAGGGGACAATGGAATGCTGCTACCCCTATGGAGTCTCCAAACAGCTGAATGTGTAAGTCACTTTCTATAAAGAAAATGCCATTATTTCAACCACCCTAAAGTAAAGTACAGACAGACAAACTTGTTACTTTCACAGAAAAACAGATCTGTCACCATTCTGTATCAGGAAGCTGTTTAGTAATGTGTTTTGGAATGTTTGATTTAAAAAAAAAAAAAAGCCTTTTATGGAAAAAAAAATCCCGTTTATAACTGTTACTATATCCCAACACGGACAGGTGGAGCATATCCCCACCACACTGTGACGCATTCAATTTACAACTTGTCCAAACTCCACCTATAACCGAGACGTGGGCCCACCCAATTAGAAATGTGTCTTTGCAACCAGCAGATCGGTGAGATTTGATAGCATTATGAAACATCAGTCGATGAGAGGAGGCCTGGGTTCAGCCCGTATGATTCATCCTTTCATCTTCAACCGAGTTTTCATTCTACAGCTATGAGTCAGGCTCCTGATCAGTGTGATAATGTACATTGAACTTGACTGGTGTTTGGAGGTAAAGTGAATATGGGCGTGTGGTCCGTAAGACAACAGGCGTATATATCTTCTGTTCCAGCATGTGGGCTGTCAACACAGCACACAAAAGCAAAATGGCTAATTTTGGTCACATACAGTCAACAGAATCCTAATTTCAAAATGGGGGCGAGGCCATTGGTCCTGATACTGGTTTCATAAACAATATGCAGCGTCTGAGTAAAAACATAAAAACCCCTGCAACATATGTATCACATGACGGTTCAGTAAACTACAAAAAAAAAGGGGTACAAAAAAAAAGAAAGAAAGACAGAAAGAAAGAAAGAAAGAAAGAAAGAAAGAAAGAAAGAAAGAAAGAAAGAAAGAAAGAAAGGATGCCATGAACCTAATTTCTCCAAACATTGTAATCAACACTAACAACATGGGGTACACGCAGTACGTCGATATCTGACCCCAGCCTTGTGAGACCATGGCACTTCAAGAGCACATGCAGAGTCAAACGGTGCCAACCTGGCAGAGCCTTCAAAAAGCCTGACTCTGAATGGTAAACAGAGCACTTCAGAGCCAAGCTGAGAATTATTTGAGCTGTGTTGTTCTCCTAAGAGCTTACTAAGAGCCCGGTCTTAATCAGCATTCTCCACTACCTCTGCTGGAGCACAATTAACAGACCCATTCTGACTGTGCGGGAGGCTGTGGAGTGAGACACACAGACACACAGCACATCAAAGAGCAGTGCTGGCCGACTGCTCTGTGCTGTTAACATAATCTCAGAAAATGAGATTAGGAGATTGAGCTATTGCACTCTGAGGTAATTATAATAATGACTAGGGTTATTGATTGAAGCTATTTCTTAGTTTTTCATGATGAAACTTGCATTCAGAGCCAGGGAATTCAAAAGTTGCTGTTTTTACAATCATTTACACTTGTAAAATGTTCAGACACGGACATCAGTGGATCTGAACAAACTAGGATGCATGAATGTTTTTCCTAACCACTTGGGAGTTCTTAAATGATTGAATAAATCAATAAATGCTTCACCAAACTCAAACAAAAATGTAAAAACTAAAATGACAATTTAGTTTCGCCAGGCTTCCAGAGCTAATGAATGGGTATGTAAATTCAGATTTAAAAAGGGATTTTTAACTTGCTTGGATTAAGCAAATCCATTAGGTATCTTTTGCTTGATGCACACCCACTGTTTTTGAGCACTGTTTCTCCTGCTATTGCAAAAATTGCCACACCCCCCCCCCCCCCCCTGAACACCAGTGTTCAGACAGAGGCTGGCATACATTTATGCATCTTAATAGGACACTGAATAGAGAAGAGAAGTGAAGGCATCAGAATATTTTTAGAGAACGCAGAATAAATTACTGAAGATACACACACGCCCCTGAGAGTTAGAAAGAGAGGGAATAGTGGAATATGTAGGAAATCAGAAGAGCCATCCCTCCTACTGGTCACATACTTTTAATTCATCCCAAGCGACACAATCTAAAGTTCCAGTCTTGTAAAAACTCTGTGCGTGTATAAACATGATCTGTCTATTCGGATATTGGCAAATAACGACTGAATTGGAAATAACTGAATACGTAACAGTTCAAAGTTTAACGGTCCCGATTACAATGTCCCTGATTACAATCTTGTGGAAACCTACAGATGTTTTACCAATTAAGAGAATCTTATGGAAAATCTTGACAAATGAGTTTAAGTCACGTTAGTTCCACAGAACAGACAAAATGAAAAGTAACTTAGAGAAAATAAGAAAACAGCCATGAATGAGAGCCCTTAAGAGTTCCAGTTTCATTGGCAGATCTTTTTTTTTTTTTCATGAATAAAAAATGAAAGTGCTGTGATATGACACACTTGTGGTCCCTGGGGTGGGGGTGGGTGAATTGGGCGGGGGGGGGGGGGGGGGGGGGGGGGGGTAGAAGAGGATTTATGAAACCCATCTTTACACTGTACCGTTCAGACTCCATCTCACAGAGTGTCAACTACAACCCCACAAACATCCAGCATCCAGCGTGGGGCACTTGTTAAAAATTCATCTATTTACAGCAAAAAATAGATTTCAGCAACCCAGCTGTGTGCAAAATTAAAAGTCTGGCTGCTGAGCCATATCAATAATGGAAGACCTCCCGAAAACTTACAGTAGAGCTTTTCGCAAAAAAGTTCACAAAATAAATTCACAAACTTTTTTTTTTTTTTTCCAATTTCAGATTTATTTCTTTTGGACATATCTGAAATGGATGTGAAATACTGCATGGAAAAGTCGATGAAAAAAAAACAAACCCAAGAAACAGTGACATGTGACAGTAACCAACTGTCACTTCTATCACTCTACAAATTCTACATTCTTCCTTCAATCCTTAAACTGATCTTCAGGATACCTCTTCACTTTGGAGAATGGGTTGGGCCAGTCCTATACTAAAAGTGAAAAAAAAAAAAAATCTTCAGGATTTCTCCTAAAATATGCCCCGCATCTCCGTTAAGTGTCAAGTTTTGGATTTGTTTATATCTTTCTGAATGCTTTAACAACCCCAGAGTATTACGGAGCCAATTCGAAGCTTAATGGTTGGCAAGGTGATTTTTCTGGAAATGGTTTGCCCCTTTTTTTCTCTAAACAAATTCTCTGTGGTTGTGGATGAAAAGTTCAATTTTCATATCAGCAGTCCAAAACACTTTGTTCCAAACAGCTCCGGGCATATCTAAATGACGGAAAAGGCCTCCTTCTGTAAACTCCACCAAGCAGATCATCGTTATGTGAGAAATCCAGTGAAGTCAGCCAGTGTAAATCTACTCTAGTGTCGGCTAAGCTTTCTGCAGGTCGTCTGAGGTGATTTGTCGGTTCTGTTTTTACGATCAGACCAGTTTTTGATCAGGCCTATTGAAGATCTCCAGATCTTGCCTTCCCCTGAAGTGATTCATTAATAGTTGCTTAGAAATAGTGTCTCTTGAACATATTTTCAAAAGCTGAACGTGCTAGCTGGAAGCATTTAGAAAGCTGTTTATAACTGTCTTCCATTTGGTAAAAGTCATTTACCTCTATTTTCAAGTTCTTTGTCAACTGCTTAGAGGGACATGCTGTTGCTAAAACTACACAAAACAACAATCACAACTTGATGGATTAGAAAATACAAAGTTAATAGTTTTAACCTTGAATTTCCTTCACCATGCTAAGTCAAGTCCTAACAAGCGCTTCAGCTTTTCTGGGTTTTAACTAATTTCCATTTTACTAAAGGAGCTAACAGAGAATCATCTAGACAAGTGCCCTGCCATAGGCACCATTTTATTCCCTTCTTCTAATTTGATGCAAATAATCTGCAATTATGAATTCAGATTTGTGGAAACATGTCATGTTTACATATAAAGCTAGGTACATTATCAGGTGGTTACTGTTCACTTAGGAAATCACTGAGATGTTCCAATTGTCTAAGGATGCGTAAGCTTTTGCACAAAATTTTACACGACACCAAAAACAAGTCTTAATTTGAATAATTACTGAGGATGTCTCAGTTTAAACAGGTTTGAACAGCTGTTTTGCCTTTTTATTGCACAGGAGTGCATTTGAAGTTACCAGAGATGGTAACGAATAACAGTAACTGTTAAAAGCCTGAGCATGGTTTTAAGGTATCTATATATTGTGCAATACAGGGACAGTTTTGATTAAACAAATTTTTTTCTTTAGACACACACACTCAAGATCCTCGAAAAATTAGCTGGTGTACAGAGACGATCATAATAGTTTGTGTTACTGGTGCTTTTTAGTGGCCCTACATCTCACCACTGATTGATAACCATTCAAACCTGTTTGTAAATTAATGCTATCCTCAAGCTGTGAAAAACAGTGCTTACATTAACCACTGGAAAAGGCTTTGATGGTGCTCTGCTTGTTTATGGCAAAAGAATTTTCTGCAACTCATGTAGTATTCCACTGATATACAGATTAGCTATGAGTACAAAAACATAACCAGCTCTGAAATCATTTCATGTCATTTCAATATCCCAACATCTCCAAAAAATCTATCAGTTCTCTAACACATTTACTGTGCAACTGATCAAACTCTCTGTCTCTCTCTAACACATGTACACAGTACACAAATTTCTACATACATGAGTAGGCAATATCAAGAAAAAGTTTAAAAACTTACAGTATGTGTAATCATGGTAGACTGTCTGTAGTGAATTCTATTCATTTTTAGAAAATGCTATTGCTGTGAGTATGAGGCTATACACTGTCTCAGGGAGACTTCTAAGAATGTTCAATTCAGATGTCCTCTTAGCTCAGTTATAAGAGAATGAACCATTTTACACTTTGTGAAATATATTCATTTGATGTGTCGTGAGACCTAAAATGTCATCCTGCGAGTAAACAGCCGTGGACTTCGAAACAGTGCATCACAAATCCATAGCATTAAGATGGCGCAAAACCAAGATAATGCTCTTACTTTTGACCTCATTTTCACAGCTTCAAAATTAATGGGCTAAATCTTCGCTCATGATCTGATGGAAAACAAGAGCACCACCACCCAGACTAGCCTATTGTACATAGGTCTGATAACCTTGACATTTTGTCAATATGCACCAAACAGTGTATCGCTAAAAATCAGCGCAACACCAAAATCCTATCAAAATCCCATTTCTGTCGAGTATTTTGTTATAAAGCAGGACATTATGTGTGTATGTTGTCATAACGTGTTATAACATCTGAAGAACTGCAACACTTTCTGCCAAAGTTATTATGTGTATGTTATGGCATAAGATACATCTGATTCTGCATAAAACGTTAAACTCTCCACATATTTCAGTATTAATCTGGTCAGAGATGAAAGACATACAGCTGAATTAAAGCCCAGATAAGCCAAGCATTTTGAAATGACAGAATTTCAGACTGTGGATCAGAAGATTTCTCTTTTCTCTAGCAAACACCACCCCCCCCTCGCCCCAACCCCCCCACCCCCCCCTTCTGAATCACATACTTTAATGTAGCATTAAAGGTTCTTGAATGATCAACTGAGAACTTCAACAAAGGGCAATCACCAGCTAGCAAGGCAGCTGTTCTGCAATTAAAAAACCAAATTAGCCTCAATCAACACTATTTAAGGCGGCACACAAATCTCTGTACGAATAATGACATGGAAAATCTGTTCAGACAGCTATGCTCTAGATAGGAATTACGATCTCAACCAAAAGAGATGGAGAAAAAAAAATTTTAAAAGGAAAGCAGCCAACAACTTTCAAATGGAGCTGTGATCAAATGTTCCTGAGTAATTAGCCCACACAATTTCCTTCAAAGTATCTCAATTCTTGTCAAAAGAGTGTAAAAACTGTACAACCACTTTTACTGCCATCTAATAGACCATGTTTGATAAACAAAATCAGTATAGACAGACAGACAGAAAAGCAGACAGACAGACAGACAGATAGATAGATAGACAGATAGATATATAGATAGATAGATACATACATACATACATACATACATAGACTCATAATCACATTACAAGGCTGAATAGTCTCAGAAGCACTTTTAAAACATTAACCTCTGCAAACAAAAGTTCCACCTTTTAGATTATCAATCATATGTGAATTATATTTGAAAACTAAGTGGTACAGAGTGAGCTATAAAGCTGGGGATCATCCTGGGTCATGCAAAAACCAGATTCAGTTACTATCATCAACATACAATCAAGGCAGCAAATTGTTTATAGAGAGAAAATTGTGGAGAAGGGTCCATTTTCCGCACTATTTGAGTACATGAGATAGATGCAAAAGTGCAACAGTAGCTAACCTGCGTTCTCAGAAGCCACGGCATTAACTGAAGCACTGAGTCGAACCACTGGACAAACCTGAAGATATGACTTATACACCCAACCATTCTTTTACTGTGTTGATGGGTCAGGGCATTCAAATATATTTTCATTTATGAAATGCTTTAAAGCTAAGTGCACCAAGGGAAAACACATATGCCTTTAATACATCTGACAACACTTGATAAATATGTAGCTGCACACTTCTCCTGGTCTAATACGGCACGAGAACACGAGGCGTTTAACTGTCAGCATGACTCTCACATAATTACACCACACGAGTATTTTACGGGTGATCATGACACGGCACACCTTTTTAAATATTAACTTGACAAGTTGTCAAGGCTGTTGAATATAATTTAGACAAAACAACCTACATAATCTTTTCGCCTGTTAGAGTGCTAACGTCATATAAACATGTAAAATCCGTTATACAAGCTGGCAAACTGATGTGGGCTATACACTAACAACTTCACTCACTTAACAGGTTAGCTTTCGTCGGAGGGCATGTACTGCTAATGACCCGCTGAGGTGACAACTTTCTACATGATGAGAAATGTCTGGCTTATATTATTACTATAACAATACGTATGTAATAGTCTTGTAAATTGGCAAAATTGCCATGTAACTAATATTAAATGTACTTCTCTGACCCGTTCTATACGTTTAACAATAATAATAATAATAATGATAATGATAATAATAATAAAAACAAGGACAGCTGTTTAACTCACGTTACATTACTATTTAGCAATCCAGACTCAGAGCTGTCTGCCTGTCTCGCTCATGTCAGCGGGAGAGAGGACCTGTCAAGGCCTGTCCGTAACTCACCCCACGAGCTCAAGTACATTCCTTTGCCAGTGTGAAAAAACATTTTCTTTCTGGGCCTTTCTCAGTCGTATTTCCATATTATCCAAAATTACTTACACTGGTAGCAGTCTTGCTAATACTGTATTATTCTCAGTTGAGACATCAGCACAAGAGAAACAACACACTTGACACACGCCGGATACTTCTTTCCTCAGGATCTCCTTCGACACAAGGTGCCGATGATAGTTTCGTTGACAATTATCCCGGGTAATTCTCCTTTCCCACACCAGTCAGTATGTAGTCAGGAAACGCTTCCCCTTAGTTGATAGACTGCTCTACGCTCAAGCTGCAAACATCCGGGACTCACTCGTAAGCAGAAACCACCGGAACTACTTCCAGTGCCAGCAGGACCGATCAAGATCAATACACTATGCAACTAGTCCCAATTTTACGGACTCTACCCTTGTCTCTTTCTATGAGTGTGCGTGTGTGTACAATGGCTATTGTTTGCTTTTCCCTCCAAAATGGATGTAGTGATGATGTTGAAAATGATGATGCTGGTGGTATCTGCAGCATGGCACTAATAGACCTGATGTTGGACGCAAAGTTACAATCTGTTATTCTGCCGTGATAACCATGATCAAAGTAGCTATCATCATCATCATCATCATCATCACCATCATCATCCTCGTGCCCAAACAGCATCTTTCACCTAGTTTATATTGAGGAGGAGTAAGAACGTACACTAAAACTAATTATCCACGCCAATTTGCATCATCCTTGACTAGAAAAATAAACAACCTGCTTCTTATGATCTGTGCAAATCAATATACATTGTATAAACTGATGCAAAACGAACATATAACTCATTCTTTTATTTTTAGTAAGGTCTGAGTTATGTACCAGGGAAATACATCAAAATACATCAAATAGTGTGACTCAATACTGCTACCATGTGGGAGTGAGAAGCTCTTACAGCCTCAGCATTAAAATATTACATTAAATAGAACATTAAAGAGAAGAGAAAACAAAAGGAAAGGAGTAAATCATCCCATAGCCTTTTGGTGAGGAGAGAAATCAGCCTTAACAACAACTCACAACACCAGACATTTCAGTTACATCAGTTACATGCACTGACTTATAATTTATTCAAAGGCACGTCTTTAAAACAGAAAGGATATTTACATTGTTTATCATGGACACTGAGGCATGTGTAATTGGACCAGCCAGTTGAATTGGATTAGCAACTGACAGAAAACAATATTATTATTATTATTGTTGTTGTTGTTGTTGTTGTTGTTGTTGTTATATAACAAGGAGATGGGCCACCTTTGTCTTCAAAGAAGTTTCTCTTGGAAAGCTGTTACACACATTTTAGATGTTTCCAGAGGGATGTTAAACCATTCAGCAACAGAAAAGAGTTTTCAATGTTTGAGTGGCTGGGAGACAATGGACATGTATGACACTCCTGGTCTTCATAAAACCAGTCTTAAATCCATTTAGCAGTATGTCTGAGGCTGGTATTATTGTATTGGGATATGAAAACTAAACAAAGTTTTCACATTAAGGGTTTCACCTTGTTGTCGGATAAAATGGCTTAGAATCCTTAAGCATAAAGATATCACTGAGTTTAATGATAACACTTAGTAGCTCCCAAAAGACAGTCACGCATAACAGATCCATCAGCACATTTAAAAGATGGAAACAGATAATGTGGTGTGAAGATTTCCCTTAAGCCCCAGGATAAAGCTGCCAGAGGGTTTAAAACAGTTGTAACAGGTCTTATCAGCCTGCATTCTCTTACACTGTTTATGATCAACGTTTTAGATGTAGTACACATGGTAAGGTGATGTTACACACTGGCATATTACCCTGTAATAGTATTACATACTGGCATAGGTTACCCAAGGTTTCCCAAATGCCAAGCTCACAATTAATATCAACACTGTGAAGCTCACAGTATAGAATTTTTGCTAAGACTGGATTTAAAAGGCAAAAACTCAGTTTTGTGGGCATTTCTGAGGCCTTTGGTTACAGTTTGGTGTGGCAGTTTCTGAGAGCCTGCATACTCATGTCAGCGAGCTTTGGCTTGTAACCAGTTTTTCCCTGTCTTGAGGAAAGTTTTTCTTTGTTTTGTATATGTTGTCATGATTTCCAAAAATATTTTGCTTAAAACTAAGAATTTTCCATTTTCTGTGACTAAAGCACCTACATGTTGGGCATCATTTGCTTTCAAAAACTCTAATATAAAAATGTTGATGATGAGATGTCTTTTATATGCGTATCTGAATTAGTATTTCAGTGATTATTAAACACACGTGAGTGCCTCTGAATTTAATTCAGCATACATATACATATATTAGAATAGGAGTCCCTGTTCACTCACGTAAATATGTTATCATTCCCAGGGGTGGAAAAAGTAAAAGTAGAAGTACTCTTGCTAAAAAAAAAAGTACTTTAAGTAGAGTTAAACTGACAACCAGTTTTGTACATTGTTAATGAGTGACTGTTTTACTCTTAATTAAGTATTTTTCAGGACGGATACTTTAACTCTACTTAGAGTACTTTTTTTTTTTTTTTTTTTTTAGCAAGAGTGCCTCTACTTTACTTTTTCCACCCCTGATCATTCCCATAAACTTGGAGGAGCCAATCTCAAAGCGACCTTTAGATTTTTACAACTGACCACATGAGGGCAGCAATTGCTTAATTATAGCTAGGATTTTTTTTTCTAAACAGACATGCCCATCGGTAGTCTGCATGATAACGTCATAGTTTTGAGGAATTAATACACTGTAGGATGTGACAAAATTTTCCCGGAAGATTATATGCTTGAGTTCTCCAGGTTTCTACGTTTGGAATGGGTATTTCTTATTTAAGCACGTGAACAGAGAAAGTGGTCTTTGGAACCATGATTTTCGCTTTTAAAACGGTTTGTGTCAAAGTTTGGAAAGGGCAGCAGTGCCGCACATCCTCACAATGAATTTGGTATCCGATGGAGGAAATGCTCCTCCTCTTTAGGAGTGCCTGATTGGCTGAGGAGTCTGGCGCGGCTGTTGGGTCCATGATTTATGTAGTTGTGCTGGAAGGAGAACAGTATCAGTGAACTATAAAGGAGATGTAGCTCGTGTGCAGAATGCGAAGGCCATTGCAAGAGTTATTTTGCTCTTGAATATTCTTCAAGCTAACAAACGTACAATGGTTACAATTCTGGTGGCTAAATAACCATCAGAGACAGGCGCATACGAACCAGACATATACGTTAGATAATAATAGGTAACGCAAGCGGTTATTTTAACCGCGCACTCATTTTTAATAGTGCGTGAGTTTGTAATTCTACCAGTAATAACTGATATTAAAATAGTTAGATGTACTCACCCACCCACCGCCTCTCTCACACACACACACACACGAGAGGAAAAAATGAAATCGATTCGGCTCGATGCTCATATCTCCTCCTCCCCCTCTCAATGTAAACAAAGCAAAAGTGGGTCACTTGTATAGCATAATTTTTTCTATGAAGGTCACATGAGTTTCGCATCCATGACGAGCCTATCAGATATACACTGATTAGTTAGTTTTTTTTTTTTAAATCAGCTCCTGGAGGAAACGAAAGAGTCTAATAAATCTGCTGAACTTCGCGCTTTTGATAGCCTTTCACTTAAAATAGGTTTTAAGGAACAGAATCTGCTCTCCACAATAATGGGCAGTTTCGATGTTTGTAAAAGTGGTGTTATTGTACTGAATGATCATTTTCATAACATTATAATTATATAATCGACCCTGTGGGAAATCATAGCCATTAGAAAGAAAGAAAGAAAGAAAGAAAGAAAGAAAAATGAGCATGCGCGGCTTAGTCTCACGAGGAAAAAAAACTTCTCAGAACTCGACAAAGCATTTTTATTCCAGCCATTTCAGCATGGAGACAGAGGCGTTGGTATTCACCAAACCTCCTCGCACCCGGTCTGAACCGGTTCGGGGAGGCGCGAGCTCGTGATGAACCCCCCCTTTCTCTGCTGCATCCTCCACACTGAAACCCGCACCCGCTTGTCCGTGTATACTCTCATACGTCATTGCTATTCTCGTATTCTTATTGGCTAACCAAGTTACACGAGCCCCCACACATCCATGGCTATAATTGGTCGAGATGATACAACGAACACTCCTGCTGCGTATGCAGAAAAGACTGCGATTGGTTAGCTGTAGCGCAAGCCCTAGAATTTCATTGGTCACTCTTTGTTCGTGAACGCGAGGAAACGGTAGTAAACGAAGCGCGTGCTTGAAGAAAATTACAGGGTTGAAAATAAACGTGCACCTTTTCAGCACCGCTACCCGTGGATAGCAGGAGTTTAGTCTTCAGTAGAGTATTACATCAGTGAAACTTGGCAAGTGAAGACGACAGAATTGATCACTCTTCATTTCAGCAACCAGACACAGTATTGGTTGTTATTTTCTTTATTCGGCTCGGTAGCGGCGGTAACCCGCGAGTTTTACCGACAGCAGATTTGCGAGTAGGCTTCTGTGAGCCCTGTTAAGGGGCAGCAAGTTAGCTTTTAGTATTTTTGAGAGCAATCGATTTAGCAGTTGTCGTTCCGGTGGATAGCAGAAACAACTTCTGGTTGGAGTCCACGATCTCTGTTTCAGACTCAAAAGTTCTGTTTTGGCGTTTTTCGTCATTATTCAGCGGGATCCTGGATCGGGTGAGGCGGGAGCAATTGGCAGTCTTTGAGGGAAACTAAGTGGAAATCCTTGACTGCTTGAAGTCAGTTAGCATACGAGCAAGTGTGCTAGTTGCAGCCCATTGTGCTGGTATAAAGCAAGCTAGTGTTATTCCCGTCGCTCCCCGACCCCGGATCCCGCGCTCTCGCACAGTCGCTGTCTCTTCGCAGTTTGGGCTCTTTAAGTCAAATTTTAACAGAAAGCATATTAAGGTGATATAAACATGTGTTCCCGGGTGTGGTTTGTAACTGACCGGCGTATTAGCCAGGAGTATCCTCAAGTTCAGATTCTTCGGGCTCTGAAGGAGCGCTGCGTCGAGGATGATGTTGAATTCCGTTCACTCCTCATGGATGAGATTGTGATAACGATCACCGATGGACAGCTAGGTAAATATCACACCTGCATATTTTTGTCGAAATATTGTAATGTCTCTATCCAGCTGTACATGAGTATATGTTCAATGAAATTCGTAAATCGTTTTTGTAAAAATAAACTTGGCTAAAGTGGTATATGCACCTGCCTGCAATGTAATGGGGAATCATGCGTGTTGGCTGCTCGTTCGCTGCTCGTTTTGTGTTGCTATGATAATGCAGCTAGCTAGTTAGCTTTCAGCTGAGGCTTGTGCCGTGTGACGGTGACCGCCTAACCTAGTTTTTGGACAACCTCTTATCAAGGCAAAGAGATGGAATAAGGGACCACTTTTGGTCCTGCGTTTCATAGGAAAAGGAATGTTAATGGTGATGATTTGTCAGGCTGTTGGTTCACAGTGTGTCATTGTTGTTGTTTTAGCAATTGTAAGCAACATGAGCGAACAATTCAGTCGCCGTGTATGGTCACGAGTGTCTGGTCTAGGCTGGCTGAGCGCATTCTCGTCACATAAAGGCATCGATGGCGCGTTTACTGTGGTCTTAAATGCTACCTTTTACAGTTAATAACTACCAATGTTTTAACCGAGACTTGTTTTTTAAAAATGTCCCGAAATAATTCACGGCTTCTTTTTTTGTCAAATTCATAAGAAATCTGAAGCAGCAAGCAGGTGTAAATCGCCTACATCTCCTCCCCTCTACAAAGGACATTGATTGAGGCATTGGTGTAGTCCAAACCCCCATTCTGTCTGAGGCGCAGAAATTGTTTGGAAATACGTTTTTCAAGTCTGCGTTCATTTTATTGTTCTTGTTGCAGAATATAAGTATATTCAAGTAGTTTTCGCTTTCATTGTTTAGCTTTCAGTTCTTCTTTTTAAAATCAGCAGTAAGATTGGTTGAAGTTGAGTTCTTAGCACGCTTGCCATTAATGGCGCATCACAGCACAGCTGTACCGCTAACCAGTGGATTGGTCAAGAGCGGGAACGTCTCGTGTACCTGATTGTTTAAGCGTGTATTATGAAAACGATTTCCAGCACCTGGAACCACGATGCGAGATTAAGCAATGACCTCATTCTAAATAAATGATTAACATTAGCGCGATTCTCTTCACGTTTCTCCAGCCGGCCCCCAATTTGAATAATCAAACTTCAGTAGCGTCCTGCTATCGAAGCAACTGCGTATGTAATATTAGTCCTGCCTCTAATGCATAGGCTACGGGCAACGTATATTCTTGAAAACCTCTTGTTTTATATAAGACCAATGTTGGGGTGATGACGGGGTTCGATGGACACATATCAAGAGGTTTTCACACATTTATATACATGAAAATTAGAAAAGTGAGTTGTTGGGTGACTGAAGTTAATTTGGAGTTAAAATGGCTATGCAGGCACATATATCGAAGACATGTATCGTGATGTGCCTGATACCACTGGTATTTAGTCCGTTTTTTTGTTGTTATGAAAGGGCAGTCTTTCTAAGGCACACATGAACGTGCAAGTTAGAATGAATCTGCAAATCTTTGTTGACAAATGAGTCCGTTTTAACAATATCTTGCAATTAAACATGTAATAACATTTTTTTCCTGAAGTTATTTCAGTCGAACAATAGACTTGCTTTAGACTACATCAGTGACAGACCAGTGATGAAGGATGGTGTTTTGATTGTAAGAACAGCTAAGAGGAGCATCAGCCAGCTCACATGCCACGTGACAGACATTGGATTGACCGCAGACAGGTCTTTGACTTTTTTTAACCCCATGATATTTTTAAAAAACAAAAGGGAAAAAAAGGAAAAAAACAGAAACTAATTTTGGAATTAAATGTGGAAAAATCCACAAGTATCAAAAAGCACGTTTTGGGTTCTTTTCTGGCCAATGCAGAAAATGAGTCTTTATGACTGCTTGAAAATCCATCTCAGGTGTTAATATAGCTAGTCTCAGGTAAGTGTTACAGTGGGTCCAAAATGGGTGAACTCTCTTTCAGTAGCATGTTGGAAAACATCTTTCAACATCAGTGAATATTAGTAAGTTCAATGTTTGACTTTAAAATGTTGGACAGTTGGTTAATTTATCACACAGGCTGATACATGAGCAGCTACACACAGATCATGTTTAGTTATATGGTTTTTGTGCGCAAAAGATTTGGTAAGTCAGTTACTCAAACCAGTACCACCTCTGGATGCCTGAAGTGGACGTCATCGGTGTAAGTAGAGCATGTCTATAACCCAGTCTTTTTTAATCTGCTTTGGCCTGGATCTGATCACAGGGTCCTCTCAGTTGGTGACATCACAGATTAAGGGAAGTGGACAGTTGGACAACAGTGGGTGTGTGTGTGGGCTGATTGCTATCAACGAACACTTCTTGGTTTCTGACATGTTACATCATCAGTATATGACAAACAGTCCGGCATTTAGAGCATTGGGATCAGCACAGAACGATGATTAAAAAAAACAAAACAAAAGAAATTCCCCATACCAAATCAAGCAAACATCAGTAAAACAAACAGGATTTTGAAGAAACCAGCAAACTCTGGCCTCTGTAGCTTTCTGTGGATTCGTTTTTACTATTGTGGAAATAATGAATATTTACAAAATCTCAAACCACCTCAGAAGTTTTGAAAATGATCCTTTGAATCAGTGGATCCCTAAGCAGAAAACTTCAGACCTTCCCCATGTCTCCCTTATCAGTCTCAGATAAGGTTGTGAAGTTGCATAGTCTTCACTGGTCCGGTACATGAATACTCTGCCAAGAGTGTTACATGGTTTTGGAGAGAACGTGCTGTTAAGCCACACAGACGCATCAGGAGCAGCAACAGTCACTGTGCATTTTGGACCTATGACTTGACATTGCTCGAAAAGAACAGCAGAACAGCCCATGGAATTTCACATGTCCCGACGGAGGCAACAGAACCCATGTGTACGGAAAGCTGCGTGCTTACTATCACTAGGGGGGACCATGATGGATAGGACTTTGCGGCCAGGAACAGCGGCTCCACCCTAAGACGACAAATGTAGCACCTACTTACTGTTTTTTTTATCACAACAGCACACGGATACGGCCGTCGCTATGCCTGACACCACTCTGTCATCCGCTGGTCATGGGTTCTCACACCATCATGGGTTCTTACAGCTCCATCTCATGACAGCCCTGCTAGAGACCATCGTCACCCAGTGTCTGTTCACCTCCTGAACATCAGGTTAAACCGAGATACTGCTACATTATTATATAAAGCAACACCGAAGTTCAGTTCCAGTATAGCAAATGTCCCAATGGCTGTTGTGACAGGAAATGTCTCAATCATAGAAGTTAACCTGATACTTACACACAGAATTGAACAGCAATGTAAGCTTTTATGTTGTGATCACACAGAAATGTGTCTTATCAATAGGTTAAGCTTCATTTCCTTGTGTTGGAAGATATTGTTGAACTGTTATGAATATTATGTAACCTGTGATACTTTAATCACGTGTTGTGTAATGTTCTCCCTTCAGGAGAGCAGTTTGTTTCATACTCAGATGGTGAAATTACATTTTTTTATGTTCACTTTTTTGTATTCTCTAGAGACTTAACAGTAGTATAATGTTGTGGTTTTTGTGTACTGTCTATGTGTTAACAGCAGGACCAAGAGCAGATCAGTAACACTGCTCTTAAGACTACGGAATTAGGTTAAGCTTTCATCTATGTGTGTGTCTGTGTCTGTATACGTGGCCTGCAGACTCCGTTTGTTTTCCTGTAGGGAAAGCTCTTGGCACAGCTCAGGCCAGAGCTTGCGATGTTGGCACAGAACACCCCCCCCCCCCCCCCCCCCCCCCCCACGTGCGACGCGTATTGTGACGTTTGTGAGGAATTTACAGAATGCAGACCCGTTTCCCCTCCACTGGACCCACCCCCACCCCCGACACAACAGTTATGAAACCTGCTAGCATTGCTCGACAGGAAGACCAAGAAAGAAAAAAAGAAAACAAAAAAAACCCCAATAACAACATCCGGACAGTAACGTGACGGAGAGAAGTTCTCACTCATAATGGAAACAGCCGGCATACGGCAGCAGCTGCAGGGAATTTTTTTTTCTTCTCTTTTTGGGAGAGAGGCAGAAGTGACACAACTGAAGTAGAGTCAAAACAGATGACCGTGCAACCCCCACCCACCAAAACTTTGTGTGACCTCATTCCTCAAAGGTCCAGATTCTAATGAGCAGCATCTTGTGACTGCCTTTATATTATCTTATCTTATACACTTCTTTTGTTTTGGGCTAGTGTGTTTTCCCTGCCACAGAGATGAGCTTACACCACAAGGTAAGCCACTTTAGACACAATCGGCCTAATGGGGCAACCCGCTATTTAAAAAAAAACACACACACACACATACAGGGAATACACAAAACTTCCTGTCCTCTGGTAAAACTGGCTTTTGGCATCACCTCTCTTGGCATCTACGTGGCTTATTCTATGAAAAGCCAGACGTTTCTTTTTGCTGCGTTGAGGTTTTTATAAGAGAAGCAACATAGGCTGCCTACAGTTCTTCAAGACGCGTTCTTCTGGTAACAGTGTCGTGGCAAAGGAGGGCTAACTGTCTTTGTATCTTACCCCGGAATTCTGGTTGATTTGAAATTTTCACTGCCAAACCTGTGGCATGTCAGAAGACAGAATCTCAGAAATGTTCATAACAGTGAGATAGTTGCACGGTTACTGGAGTAATCGTGACTGTTCTCTGAAACACACTGGGTTTGAGTAATGCGCTGCATCTGGAGGTTAAAAAAAAAACCAGTGTCTGGGAAAGGTGCATGATAACATTGATATACGTAAGAATGACACCATCAAAACCTGATTGTGAAGCTCATGTATGTTTTACACCTCTTCTGTCTGTTGTCTTCCCTCCCCTGCACAGAGAACATATAAGCTGCGTGATGATTATAAAGAGTGTCAGGCAGCACCGTCGCTGACTTAGTGCAATATTTTTCCTCCCCCGCAGCCCTCCCCTCTCTCCTCCTTCTCCTCCCTGCTGTGCCTTCCCCCTATCGTCGGTCTCCGCGTGTCTCCCCAGCTTACGTCCTTAGTTTCTCTTCCCTCTTGTGATGCCCATGAAAAAAAGGATCTCCTTATTTCTGCCGCCACTAGATTCATGTGCGGCGCCTCTTTGTGAGGGTGGATGAAAAACAAAGAGGGCGCAGATGGCGATGACTCCGCCGCAGCTCTAATGGAGTCGTCACGAGACTGAGGCGTGCGCCGATGGCACCTGTCTCTACGACGGTGAGATCGATGCCTTTGGCATCTCTCTCTCTGTGGCGAGGGAGAAATGCCACGTCAAAAAACTCGAAATCCTCTCCTCTCCTGCCCTCTCTCTCTCTTCTCCTTCCCTGTCTCCTCCATTGCCTTGCGCCGCGTCCCCTCAGACCATCTGTCTCTATAGCCCTTGACAGCTGCGTCGAGAAAGGAAGAAAAAAAAACTGCTCGTCGATGGTCTCCTCTCTTTTCGCCTCACGAACTTGTTTACTCAACCCTTTTTCAGAGCCTCTTTTAGGATAGCGTGACACATATACCTCACCCTCACCCCCCCCCCCCCATGCACACCTCTGTGAAAGACATTCTTTTTTTGGTGGCTTCTGTATATTTAATATGTCTGCTTTCTCCGACTCTGTGTCACTCTGTCTTCCTAATATATAAAAATGTCAGTAGGTGAATATCAGTGATTTACAGAGACGGTGTAGTCTGTCAGAAGCTGTGGACGTGATCAATGGCGCTTCTCTTACGCACCATTCATTATCCCTCAGGGCACAGGCAGGGTGCGTGGATTTCCTCTTTGCTCTTGCAGTATGGTGATTTGTTGAACATGAGGCAATGCTCTCCTTTGCCGTTGGGTTCATTTATGGGCCCTAGAGTCATTTTTATGTGGATGTTGCCTTTTACGTTCACGTTTATAATTGCACCTCGTACTGACTCCTTTACCCGATGAGGTAAACATGACACGAAGGCTTCACTAACGGCCTTGGTGAACATGAGGTCTGTTGGTGTGATTTTTAGTGCCTCTGACGCTTTTGTGTTTTCTAAAACAAAAGTCTTAAGTATTGTCAGTCAGCGGTCTTAAATAAATCTTGGAGTGTAATTAAAAGGATGGAATGGGAAGGAATCTGGGTTAGTAGGCCAGTATGTAAATGAAAGCAGAGAAACACAATTGTGTGTGGTGCAGTTGTGCAACGGGGGCGTCACGGGAGGATTTTTTTTTTGTGAGAGGGCCTTTGATACGGGTTCATCAGTATGAGAGGGACAGCACCACTTCTCTAGTGTGTCTGTCGTCGGTTGGCCGCGTCCAGCTTGTGCCGAGAGTGAGTCGAATGCTTGGAGGGTGAGAATAAGGCAGGCAGGGAGGCTCAGCTCCAAATGAAAGACTAAACAGCCGGCCGCTGCCCAGGCGTCTGGCCACAAGCCTCAGCTCAGTGAGCACCGATGTTAACGGCCAAGCAGACGACGCAACCCAACTCGTGGTTTTGGGTTTTAATGAGAGCTTGTTCTTCTGTTTGAATCCAGAATGTGGTGTTGGGGGGGGGGGGGGGGGGGGGGGGGGGGGGGTATAGTCCACACCAACACTGAATGCACAAGTGTTTCTATGTATTTTCTTTCCGTGTTAGGCGCTTGTCTTTCTCCCTCCGTTTGACCACCTCTCTTTCTTTCTTTCTCTCTCTGTCTCCACAGGTCTTCGCGTTGGGCAAGAGATGGTTACGTCATATCCCCAGGTTGCCGTGGTGCGGGTCCCCACGCCATGGGTTCAGTCTGACAGTGACATCACCGTGTTGAGGCACCTGGAGAAGATGGGCTGTCGGCTGGTCAACAGGCCACAGGCCATTCTCAACTGTGTCAACAAGTTCTGGACCTTCCAGGAGCTGGCCGGCCACGGAGTTCCCCTCCCCGACACCTACTCATACGGTAATGCAGCCCGAATGATGAGTTAGATCCGCACAGTGATTCCATTTTACCCAGACAGCTGTGTTAGATTAAAAAAACCTGTGGTTTCGGTTTTGTGATAAACATACTGCCAAGGCACCACTTACTTTTTAAAATAACCTACATGAAACACACAGTCAGTATCCTGTGTATGCAGGATATTCAGTTTGTTTGGAGTTTGAATAAGAAAGCCCAGAATGTCACATTATTACATTGTGGCACATGTATTAAAGCTCCTACTTTGACAAGGCAGGTAAGTTTGTAAATGGATGCATATGGTTGTCCTTGCTGGACAATATTGTGGATTTCATCCACTTACATGGCTATAATTCCCTCATATGTTAACACTGTATTTCTACCATCTAATGAATCTCACGTGTGGACAATGCAATGTAGGAATGCACACCCTTGCAGAAATGTAGGACTAAGGACCCAGTCCACATTGCCTTGTTCTGCCTGTCTCAAAACATTTAACATCTGATATATGATAGGCAGATTTAGCCTAAAACCAGAGCATGCAACACACAGGCAGAGAGAGAGAGAGAAAGGCAGATAGAGGGAGAGAGAGAGAGAGAGGGAGAGGGAGAGAGAGAGAGAGAGGGAGAGAGAGAGAGCCAGCCCATGAGGCCACGCTGTTTATGTAACCATCCTCTGTTTTGAGGGCGGGATATGGGACTGTGGGACTGGATGAAGTCCTCATGACCAACTGAATAAAAGCAGAGGTGGAAAAAGAGGGGGGTGGAGAGAGAGAGAGGGGGAGATGGGGGGGGGGGAGGGAGGGAGGGATATGCTGTAGCGGCTGCTGTTGTTATGACGTGGGGGCCAGAGCAGCAGCCGGGCCCGTCTGTGTCTGACATGTGCTGCTGCCGGCGGCGCGCGCACGCGCTCGCTGGCTCGCTCTCTGAATGTGGACGTGTAGAGTTTTGGAAAAGGCATTAGCAGCTGAGGGCAGAACACATCTGCTCCACATGTCCACAGCTAACACTGAAAAAAAAAAAGAAAGAAAGAAAGAAAAGAAAACGCCACACCATCCAACGAACATCCACCTTATCTTCCATCAAGTGTTTTGGAGGACTCGTTCGTTTTCAGCAGCTAGTTTTCCAGCTACTTTTTCATTAAAAAAAGAAAGCTATCAGTTACTGTCTGTCCTGTAGCTGTGATAGAGTGAGGAGCTAGGACACAGAAGCAATGCTATAATTAGCCGTTTTGCCATTCCTTTCCTCTCTTAAATCAGCCTCTCCCCAGACAAATCTTTTTTTTCCACTAGACAGTGAAATACAGTGAAAGACTGCAAGCAAGTACTTTTTCGCATCAGAAAATATCATATTACTCAAGCACGCCGTTAGTCAGTGCCACGTTGATTTAAAAAGGAACAAAAAAAATAAAAAATACACGACTGGCCATCTTGCTGCAAAAATCCCATGTGATAAGGGCGTGTCCTTTTAATAACACTCAGGAATTTAACGGTTATGTTACAACACAGATATAATCTCGTCCTTTATGCTGTTGGTCAGTATGCGTATGTGTGTTCACGGGGGTCCACTCGTCCACAGGTGGCCATGACAACTTTCGGAAGATGATTGACGAGGCCGAGCCTCTTGGGTACCCAGTGGTGGTAAAGAACGCCCGTGGACACAGAGGTGAGTCAGGCCCTGGATCTACAGCCCCCACCCCCCTTCTTCCTTTCCGCCAAACCCTCGTAAATCACACAACACAGGCCACTGTCACTGAACCATCTTTCACTCCCGCTCAAACTGCAGCCTGCCTCCAGCAACACACACACACGCACACGCCCCCTGCCTAGCATTCACCACTGAGGTGCTAACTGGACATGGACATGCCGGGTCCCATCACTAAATTTAAATGATATCTCCTGCCAGATTATTCACTCTTCCTATCATTTCACGTGCCTCATGCATACGTTTTGACCGACAACTCATTTTTACCCTCGTTTGAAGCACTTGCGCTTGTTCTGTCGATATCTAAAAATGGTGTAGGTTCACCTCCCTGGGTTCATTACTTTATTTCCAATCTGATTTTAAAATACACAATAGCACCTGGCTGCCGCCTTATTGATGTTCATTCGTCCTTAGCCGGCTTTCCATTGTTTGAATTGCTGCTAATGACGTCTGGACAGCGAGGGCCATTAATGTTGTATTGTTTAAACACAGCAGCCATTGGATTGTCCTCTATGCCAAATGTCATTACCATGTTAGCGGCTTGCTCTGGACTCCATCGTTAAATGCTACTGGGGTAGAACAACCCTGTGGGAAGCAGTCAGTAAAGCAAATGAGCTATATTAGCTCTTTAGGACCTATGGTAGCTTGACTCAAACATTGCTTGCTATATTTGAGATGGAAACAAAAAATGAAAAGAATTAAATCAGGTCCAAGCCAGCTGAACAGAAAAGCGCTGCACACCTGCTTATAGACTTGCAGTGGGCTGTAAGCTCTCAGTGGTGCCTGGGGAGGAAGAGGGAGATTAAGAGTGAACTAGATCCTGGATCAGGCTTAAAGTGCAGAGCAAGACTTAGAGAGGAGACTTCATATGTGTTGTCTTTCTGTCACACACCAGAGAAAGACAAAAGTGTGAAAGAACAGATGGAGAAAGGAGGGGAGATGGCTCATCTCTCAGAAAAGCTTGTAGAGGATGTGAACCATCCATTTTCATTATTCACCTCAGAGATGGGTGAGAAATCGTACTTAGATATTAACGTTTTACAAAGCACTTAGTCACAAGTACCAAGACACACACACGCACACGTATGCACACGCGTACGCACACGCACACTCAGTACCCTTATGACTGAGGCTTTTCCTCCTCCCTGTGCCTCCTCCTCAAGTGCTAATTAAAATGTGCTAAGGCATTTTTCCCTTTGCCTGTGAAAATGCGCTGTGCTACTCCTAGGCTGTTAGTGTGCTCTCTGTTTTAATTGGTTTAGGTTTTAGGGGAATTACCTCAAGTCGTTTGTTGGTGCTGTTCAGGCAGATGGCAAGACTTGTCTATAAACATCTTATTTCCTGCAGTGTAGTCTAACATTTAAGAGAACGCTGAAGAACATGGACACTTAGTGGAGATGGGTACATGGAGCACTGCCTTGTTCATATTGAGAGCAGATGGATGAATGCTGGAAGTAGTAAGATACAGTAATGCAGAACTCCCACACAGTTGAGAGGAAGGATTAAATTGATGGCGCTCTGTGAAAAATAGCATCAAAACACAACGCTGCTTTGTTTGTATGGCTCAGCTGCTGTTTACTAGATATTAAAAATCCTGGGTTAAGCTGACTATTGTCTCATCTCTTGCGATTTCTTCTCAGGGAAGGCCGTTTTCCTGGCCCGGGACAAACATCACCTGGCTGACCTGTGCCACCTGATCCGTCACGATGCTCCCTACCTGTTTCAGGAGTATGTGAAGGAATCTCACGGGCGGGACGTGCGTGTGGTGCTGGTGGGGGGCCGTGTAATTGGCTCCATGCTGCGCTGCTCCACCGACGGACGCATGCAGAGCAACTGCTCCCTGGGTGAGGGGTCTCTCTCTCTCTCTCTCTCTCACACACACACACACACTCTGAAAATGGCATGTGTGACCCAAAGAGGAGAAAAATAGATGAGAGGAAGAGATAACAAATGTAAAATAATATGCTAAGTGTGAAGATAAAAGTCTAAGCATGTAGTACAAATGGATGTAAAAACCTGGCTCATTCCTCTTTCCTGCAGGAGGTGTTGGCATGATGTGCCCCCTGAGTGAACAGGGTAAGCAGCTGGCAGTGCAGGTCTCCAACATCCTGGGCATGGACGTGTGCGGCATCGACCTGCTGCAGCTCAACGACGGCTCCTTCGTGGTGTGCGAAGCCAACGCCAACGTGGGCTTCATCGCCTTCGACCAGGCCTGCGGCATGGACGTGGCCGGCATCGTGGCCGACTACGCCCTCTCTCTGCTGCCCAGCCGACTCACCCGAAAGATGTCTCTGCTGTCGGTGGTGTCCAGCGCCAGCGAGAGCAGCAGCGAACCTGGAGAGGTGTGCCCGCCGGTCAACGCCCTGCCAGAGGCCGTCTGCACCATGAGCGTGGGCTCCACCTCCAGCGAGAGCGACCCGGAGCTGGCTGACTCGCGCCACACTCCCGCCCCAAAATTACCCGACCTGGCCGGTCTGCCCCCTGACCCCAGCTACAACATCAACAGCCTGCTCGCTAACGAGATTAAACTATTGACTGAGTGAGCTGGACCTAGCCACATGATACACACACACATACATATCGATACATACACACACACACACACACACACACACATATGAACTCACACACACAAACACAAACACAGCTACATATACAGATACTAAAAGCGCAGAGGAATACACACAGACACATGCGGACAAGTGGATGTTCTTGATGCATACCAACATATAAAAGTTACACACAGAATACAGTACATGCATACAGTATACAGACAAACACAGAAAACTGCCCTCGAACAAAAATACACACACACACACACACACATACACACATCATCTCATACTAACCCACCCTGTAAACACAGTGAGGTCTGAGGCTGCTCCCCTGACGTTCCTACCCCCACAGCTGATAACAGCAAGGACTGGTTTACAGTGTATTGTGGTGGTCAAGCAGTAGCGTTGTAGGCTAGCTGGGATTCATGAATTACACAACACAGAATGAGTTTGCCATTGCCTGTGAGGGTGCATTGCAAAGGAGTGGGGTTTTTTTTGGTTCATGATTAGTTGAAGATCCATCCATTCCAACACATCATCAAAAACCTTTCATTAATCTGGACCTATACGCACTGGACTTGGGAGGGAGGGGTATACACACAAACACACACACACACACACACACACTCACACACACACACTTACTTTTTCAAAGAACAAGGAAGGAAATCACTCCGTTTTAGGTCATAACCCCCCTGAAAGACTTGAGTTCTGTGGAATGAAGTGTTTGGTGATGGTTTTGCTTGAAGAGAGTAAAGGTCCTTCATAGAAACCTAACACAGGACTGAATGGCGAGATTTCACCCTTCTAACACTAAGGTTTTAATAAATCTGAAAAGAGAGCTACACAGACTATTTGTTAACCCAAACCTTTCATTATCAGTCAGGCACAAACACTGTGTGCAGACATGTAGCAGAGCGCATCACGTCGCTATAAAATTCATAATACGAAATATGACTTTATAAGGAGCAGCCCATTTTAACAAAACGCACTTTAAAATGCATTTTTATCCTGATTGATTACACTGAGGAAACACCAAGGGAAGTTTTTGTTATTCTATAGGCATATAGAGAACATGAAGAAAAACTGGCTCACCATTTTACTGTGAAGTGTCGCCTCAGAAAAAGTGACTTCTCACTGCCAAGTATTAAAAATGAACTCAATAATCATACATATCAACATGCACTTATAATCTCTAATGAAAATGGACAATTCCAGGATTTTTTTCGCTCTCTCTCTCTCAGTAATAACTAGGATCTGCATAGTAAGTTATAGATCTAGAAATGAAAGTAGACTTTTTAATGCAGACATGTTCGCTAGTTTCACAAAAACCGTAAGGGCTGAACGTTTTGCCAACACTTAACTCTTGACATTCAATAAGCTATTGTCTACAGCTATTCTGTCTGTACAAAAACTGCAACAATAAACATGAAATGTCAACCAAAAAAATGGGTGCTACAACTTCTCTCAATCCAGCCCAAGATGGTTTAGGCCAACGATATCAAGGATGAAGAGATAATGATTCAGTTTATGACAATGGCCGTTCATATCGCTAGACCTTTTTTTTTGTTTGTTTAAAATTCAACCAACACCATTTCGCCACTGCTAAGAGAAGACATTCAAATCCTTAATCCCATCACTCACAGTTACCACCATATTCCTGGCTAGAGCGTGTAGTTACCATGGTAACGCTGACTCAACCCGTCGTTCTGTCCAGCGCGGTGCAAAAGGAGAGTTATTACATGACGGGTAGAACAACCCTGAGATTTAGAAAGCACAAGCCATTTTTATCCGTGCCACAAACAGTTCTCTCTGTGCCATTTTACAAGCTTCAACTAATGCCAGCAGGGTCGACTGAGAACCTAACTGTCTTGCATTTTCCAATCAAAACTAAACTCAGGGAAGCAGCCTAGATCTCCCTATCCACCTGTTCAAAGCATGAGACATATCCATCTTAGTTAGAAATCTGCCTATATTGTGTATTGACAGACAGAAAACTGCTGAAAAAGCATTAAAAAGTTTTAAAAGATATCTAAAAAAAAAAGGAAAAAAAAAAAAAGATGCGGTGTACTCTGAAGGTTAACATGCACTTTTCCTTGCTTGTTTTATAATGTTCAGTGTTTTGTTCCCCCCCCCCCCCCCTCCTAATTTATGGTCTGTTTTTTTTAAAGGAGAAAAAAAGGTCTTGTGTGCACTAATCTGTCTCAATAAAAGTGAGACCGCTGTGAAGCTTGATTTATTATTTTTTATTATTTTCAATTTTTTTGGAGGGGGGGGCGGGGCGGGGGGGGGTTGGGGTTCATTAAGAGTGGCATCTAACACCAGTCTGCCCTTGGCATGCCAACGCTTCCACCTACCCACCCCTCTCCAGCCTCCACCAAACAGCCACTTTTCGGGAAGCTGTCTAGTGTTACAGCGGCTTTGCTCATGATTAAACAGTGACTGTGATGTGTGTGTACAAGTCTTTTCATCCTCCTGCTAGAGGACTGTGAAGCTACGTGTTTTCTTATGACTGGAAGCATCAAAATTTCCAGTCGTCTCATAACTGGATACTGAAATATGGATCCCGCCATTATTATTTTGTCTCCTTCTCTTGTTCTTTTGACTTTTATGTTGACTGTGTTGTGTATGAAACCTGTGTGACTACAAATGCATTCTCTCAGACAGAAATGTAAATTCAGAAAATGATCTGATAGTATTATGGGGCTAGAAGCGAACCTTCGGAAATAATTGGAGCACTTGGTTTTACTGGTGGATGCAGAAATTAATCTCTGTAACTTTAATTCACTGAAAGTACTAGCATTTCACTTGCCGAGGGTCTACAGCAAGAAACACCCTTAGCAAATGGATCCAAACTTACTCTTTTCTGATATGGTACAACACTAAACCTCAGTTTTTAAGGACAGATTACAAGAAAAAAAAAAACAGTGAGTGTTCAGTCATCGGTACGTAATCCGACCCGACACACAAAACAACTCACAGTTTATCTCTTAATTGCTGCTAAGGTGTATTTAGCTCTATTAACGACCAATATTTAAAAGGGAAAAAAGTTTTCAGTGGACACCAGGTGTTTATCACATTTCACTGCCTTTGATCCTTTTTTTTTTTTTTTTTTTTTTTTAGTGAGAATTTCAACCTGAATGCCAAAAAGTGAAAAAAAAAAACCAACAAAAAAAAACAATGTTGTATAATTTAATACTAGAGAAAATACTAGTTATTAGTGATTCTAACATTGACGTTCTGTGTTATGATCAAAATATAATAACATTAATGATAATAAAGTCATTTCACAAATGACCTGAATATGAGAAGTGCTCTACAGGCTGGTCTCATTTCTTTCACATTCTCACTGATTAACCACGGGTGTAATCGATAAAACACCGATTGGCTAATCAGTTCTTACTAATGCAAAATGTAACAAACAGTTCTGTTAGTAAAACTAATGTTTTATTTTTATGATGTTTACATAACAAGAGTTGGGTTTGTGATTATTCAAAACATTTACTTATAAATCCATGATGTTCACATATTCATAGCACCTCTGAATCTAAACCTTAACACATCTTTATCATTTGTAACATTTGCGTTTATAACATTTGTGTGTCAAAATCTTGATATAAGAGATTTTAAAAGGTTTTGGAATGAAAAAAAAAAACAAATTTCATTTCTCATGAGCCATAGTTGATCAGGAAAAATAAAGAACAGGGAGTGACCAAATTTGTACCAGTGTATTAACTGTTTATGTGTTTGGTTATTACAACAGGATAGAGTTCCCTTCAGAGCAGAGCAGTGGAGTGTGTATTTTTTTATGTCAGGAATTAGTGACAGGAGTGTAGTAGTATAGTGGTGTATGGATGGTCAGTTGGTCTTGACTACCATCAGGCTTTCTTCTGCCCGCTCTAGGAGAGCCTTGATGGGGTCAGAGAGATTGAGCTCTGACACCTGTTGGCTTAGCTCCATAGCCTTCCTGCCAAACTCCAGTGCCTGGGTCCAAACACACACACACACACGCTTAGGATTGTGGTTTTATCAAATGACTCTCATCTCAGACATGTTTTCGATTTGAACGACCTCATGACCCGGTTCTCAAGAGTAACAAGCTGAGACACATTCTCCGTTGCTCAGCAACCGACTTGATCTGAGCATATGCCTAAGTGATCAAGTACTGCTTTCAAAAAATATTCAACGGTAAAACTTTATCAGATGTTTGCTTCAGTCTGGGTGTGACCAGCATGCTAAAGAGCATGCTAGACTGACTTATGTAAACTAAGGTAGCGGAGTTCACACAAAGCCCTGGAGCTCAGATAGGCCTTGAACGGTTGGCCGAGCCAGAATTTCGTTCGGAAGTCTCAAGCAGAGATGCCCTCGGCACCAGCGGAGCCAGCAGGCCCGATAGTCTTTAAGGCTTTAGCAATTATTGCTAATCCCCTCTCTAGACAGACCCACGGTGAGCATGCGAGGCTGTGCTGATTTACCAATAAAGCACAGCTAAAATATAAACACATCAGAGTGACAGGAGAGAGCCCAGCGCAGCGTGAATTAGAATGGGAATGTCCACTCATTCGTGAAAGGAAGATTTTTTTCCTTCCTTTTTTTTTTTTTGTGTTTTACTCAGTGAAACAATATTTTGACCATCGCGGTCATCTAAGTTCAGAACACCTCAGAACAAAGGCTTGGTTTAAACGTGTTCCTCTCTGAATTTCTTTCCTGAGAGCAAAGTAAAGTCTAATGTTACGACTTGAAAGAGACATGCGTTAAAAAGTGTGCTGGGTATATCTTCATTAAGAAGTATGTGTACATTAGATTGGGACATGAGATACAGCTTAGCCCTTGTGCAAGTGAACATCATGATTGGTGATTCAACTTATCACATGAAACACATGCTATCGTACAGAATTCTACTACAATTTAGATATATAAGGAAGTGTGTACCTTTTCAGAGCAGTCAGATAGGTACCACAGCATGGCCAGACAGTGGGCCAGGATGGCAGACTGCTCAAGCTGTGGTTTGGAGCTCTGTTCCTGAGCCTCCAGCAGAGTTCTCAGTGTCTGCTCAGCTTCTGCTCGCTGGCCCTCATCTGTAGCCAAACAAAACATGCTTTGTTTATTGTGTTTGTTGCTTTTCTTTTTTCCTCTGTTTACTTAAAATATGTTCTCCAAATGTCCATGAGCCTCTTTTCACAAACCTGCTTAGTTTTGTTAATGTCATTACTGTGGTCAGAAGAGGTGGTCTTACAGAAAATGGAGCACCATGTGTTTCGCAGCAAAACAGAACATAGCAGTTGTATGTTATGACTACCCCAGAAGAAACTGATCTAAAGTCAGAGTTACAGCTCTGTTCTTTAAAGCTATAATGGCGATGGCCGGTCTGGCAACAGAAAAAAAAAAAAAATCAGCAGATAATTCTGGATTATAGTGCGGAACAAGTGCCCTGACCCTGGCTGCATCGTTTCCTGTGGACAATCTCTCTGGTTAAGCACATATCTAAAAACCAGTTCAGTGCTGCTGAGACCCATAGATTCATCCCTCCACAGAGACAGCTGATCCTGAGTCAGCTGCTAAGAACTTCAACTAATCAGGCCGCATCTCATTTCACTCCGCTTCACAGATACCGACTGCCGTTAGGACCACGTCACTGATTCAGAGTAAGCCAACAAACAGCACTGAATTTAAATGGCTTAGCAGAACTAGGGCAAGCGTGGTCTGCTTGGGGCTCAGGCAGACAGATCCTGGCCAGAGGACATGGGTCAGGACTTGTAGTCAGCGATCAGCCTGTGTGTCAGCGTAAAGCTGGGCTTTTTTTTTTTTTTTTCACTTTGGGATGGTGTGGGTGGACATAACGCTAAATATAGAATGACTGACCTTGTTCTCACAGACACACACACTAGAAACACAGCAAAATGCTGTTACAGATGCTGAAGCTGAATTTGTTAGCATCTTCGTAGGGCTCACGCAGGCAATGTTTACGGCCGGTTTAAAGCCAAGGAATTTAGTATGGCCTAATGTGAATGAGTCTGTTAGTTCTTGTTGAAAAATTTATTGCATTACGTGGCGCTAAACCAGGCTGAATCAAAATGTTCACTGTACTAAATGCAGAGGACAGAGATGATTGCAGTTAGCTACAGCTTAACTATTTAAATATTGTATTTAAATATTGCAGCCTATTTAAATATTGTATTTAGAAGTTACAGGCTGTTTAAAACCAGATCTTACTCATTTTAAATGTGCAGCTTCAGAGGCTGTGGTTAGGGAGTTCAAACACAAATCTGTGGTTACGTGCATTGTGCTGGCACCCACCTAAAAGTTGCTCTGCCTGCACATGTTCCTGGGTGTGCTTCTGGACAAGAAGTCTGGTCAAATGTATATGCCACTTTCTAGCCACCTTGAAACCGACATGAGTAACAAAAACAACACAAAAAGGTAGAGGTTATATATAGCCTACGAAGTTAGTACATACTAGTCAGTGCAAAACTCACCTCAGAGTAGATGGAATTAGCAATGTCTGCTTTATTTTGCCGTAAAAAGACATTTGCCATTAGAAAATAGCCCTGGCAGGTGACAACACTATCCAGACCAAATCCCTCAGTGGCATAGAACACCTGCAGACAATAGATAAGATTTGATGTTATCAACAGAAAATGGGTAACTTGGTACCTTTGTAATGGATACACAGAGCTTGTTATTAAGCTAATTATGCTAAAATGTTTTGTGTGTGTGTGTGTGTGTGTGTGTGTGTGTGTGTGTGTGTGTGCACAATGCTCTCATGTCACGGTATGGTCAAAATATCCCCACGAGGAACATAAACGCCTGAGAACAGGCAACCTTGTGGGGACATTTTTTTTCCCCAAAAAGATACTTTTATTTTGAAATAAAAGGATTAGATCATTCATCTGTAGTTTCAATCACTGGGAACTCCCCACTAAGACATAAAGATAAACATATGCACATGTGTTTTTGTGATGAGCAGTTGTTTTCTTTTTTTTTTTTTTCCCTTTGCTAAGACTTTCTAGTCATTTTAATCAAAACAATGTGAGTAGAGAGACAAACACATTCTTCCTTTGGCTGTCCCCTCATCACACCATGAAACCCTGTGCCCAGGTTGGCACTCACATCTTCAGCGAGGTGCCACAGAGCTTCCTCCAGGTCTCCGGTGGCAGCGTAGAGGCGTCCCATGTTACGGTGAAGCTGATGGAGCGTGTTATTGCTGCAGTTTGGAGTCTGTACCACGGTCCACTCTGCCAGAGACAGGTACTCCTTTGCCTGGACCAGCTTGCCTAGACCTGGAACACAGAGGGCAAAACGTCCTGTCTTTACAACATGGACAAGTAACTGAAATACGTTTTTTGGTTGTTTTGACACTTGGTGCTAATTCAGACTAAAGATTGTGGGTTTAAATCAAGTATGCAATACAGACAGAGATTTGTGCTTTTGAAGGAAAAACATGAGGTTTATTTACACCTCACAACAATGTGATCATTAGACAGCTTCTCTTCCTAACTGAGAGGACATGTTTTACACTGAAACACTGACACTTAGTCAGATGCTGCCTGTGTACTGACTGAGCTGCAGCTGAAAAAGTAGCTTCACATCTTATCATTTTAATTATAAAGGAAATTATTGCAAGATCTACAATGATTTGATCGGACTGAAAGCTCTTCGAGACGTGTAAGAGAAAGTGGGACTGTGAAGATGTGTCCGTCATCAACAGCCCCTGCACTGCCTGCTCTTACCCAGATTTATATATAAATCACACAGGAAATATGTCAAAGAGATGTCCAGACCAGCCAAGAGTTAGGATTTAGGTCAGATTATATAATTCAAAATGTAATCACTATCAGCATACCGACACAGATTTCCCCTTTGAAGTTTTGGACCCTAAATACAACTAGTGCAACATACATCACTGTGGAGGAAATAAAGCAGGCCATACCCTGAGTCATGTTTCAGTTAGCTGTAGTTGAATTTTTTGAACAGCTTTAAACAATCAAAGGACTCACTAAAGGGCCTAAGGCTTTCATTCAACCACACATCAAAGGTGCTGGGCAGTATCTGGAGACAACAGCTGCAGCGGTGTGGACCAGGGAAAAAAAAAAAAAACATGCAGAGAGAGTTGACTGTGTGTAGCTGAAAAGTAACAGCGAGGTAATGGGGCTTCTAAAGATTAGCAACTTGGAGTTAAAGCTGTCGGCCAAAGAACTGCCATCACTTATCTTACCTAATGTTTTGAAGCTGTGAATATTGGTACTGCGGTCTGGATTGGGTATGAGGTTTGAAGAAATATGAGTAAAAGAAGCTACAAGAAAACACACACTGGTGATTGAACCATCAATTTAAGCTAACTCATTTGCTAGTGCATCTGTCACCCTGCTCTGAGGTTGGTGGCTTAAGATTGACTTGAGACAAATCAGTGACATATTTGATAATAATGGTAAAGTTTAGCCTCAAGATAATTCTGGATCGAATGTTAATAGCACACAGTGATTGGGTGACATGTAGCAGATACGGTGTGGAAGACCAGGATAAGAATAACTCAGTGAGCAGAAAACCAAGGACAATTTCATAAATTTGTAGTGGCAAGGTAAAACATCTAGACAGTGTAACATTTTTCAGCCTAAGCAACATTTTAATCTCAATGAGTTCTTAATAGGCTGCCATACTTCCACAACCACATATTTAACCTGTATTACTTGGTATATGAGCATTCCACAAAGCTGGGCATAAAGATCTAGCTCACCCATGCTGGCCTCAGCCATCAGCAAATAAGAAGGTACCAGCCGGATGGCACTGGACCCATAGACGTCCATTGCACAGCGTAGGGAGAATTGGGCAGCGGGCAGGGCCTCCTGATGACTGCCCTCAGACAGTCTCCTCCGTGCTGCCGCTTGAGAGATCTCAATAAGCTCCTCCTGTGGGGTTAAACACCCACTTACTCAGTCAACTAAATCACACACACACACACAGAGTCACACTCCAAATTACTCATTTCTCACCTAATCCAACGTGCACTTGGCCAAGAGTTTTACTCTGAGGACTACAATCGCTTACCATTGAAAAAATAAATAAACAAAGTGTTATGCTATGACTATGGCACTAAGCTGCCTGAACAATCCCTTACAATCCATGAACAATACAACTTAATATATTAGTAAACACCTCTGAGAAACTAACTTGCATATTACCGCTGAGAGTTCATATGGCTAGAATCAAGCCTATACTGGACATATTTTCATTGAGTTCGTTGTATTAAAAGAAAAAAAAGTGCACCCTTTCTGATATTTAAGCTCATTTTAACAGTTATCTGGGCTTTCGCCAGTACATTACAGCATTTTCAAGCAACTGATTTGTGTGTGTGTGTGTGTGTGTGTGTGTGTCTGTGCACGTGCGCAAGCCCAAGCATTTATATGTGTTTTCTCACAGCAGGCAGGGCTAAGAATCAAGTTTTGACTACTGATCTTTAAGATGTCATATAAAGCAATATCCACTAGATCAGCGAGCAAAAGTTCTGTCATGACAAACTGTTTGTCAAAATGTAAAGAACAATTCCACTGAACGTTGAAAGTGTACCGAGGTAACTGGGGGGGGGGGGGTCCCTATATCAACAATGGTGAAATTTTCCTTTAAAGTTTGTGTGAAAGGCTCCACTTGAAACTTGTTTTGGCGGCGTGTGTATGAACCTGTCTCCTGCGGATCTCATTGCGCTGCTTATCTCTGTCTGCCTGCACTGCATGAAAGGGCGCGGGTTTACGGATGAGGATCAGAAGCTGACACACCTTCTCATGGATGCTGACCCAGTCTGCCTGCTGATGCTCTGTGTTACTGACAGAAAAAACAAAACAAAACAAAACAAACAAACAAACAAAAAAACATCGATTCAAACAGCCGTACACACAAAAACATGTCCAGAGAATTGGGACATGAGTTTCTTGCATAATGATATGCTGACTTTCAAAGATATATTACCTAAGACAATCAACAAGTCAAATGTAATTCCAGCATGATGACCTGGTCTGAATAAACAGTCTGGATTCTCCCATGTGTAACCACTTCATGCACGGACAAAATATTGGTTTAGCCACATGGACTCTGGCTGGGGCTTATTGAGTGACTCTTCAGTAAAGCAGTCAGTCTGGTGTAACTTGGCAGGAAGCTGTTGTATTAATGCAGACAGCAAGTCCCCTTGGATATAGTCTTGTTTGCAGACAGTTGAGGCAGAGATGTAATCCCTCATAGTCATTCAAATATATTTAAAGGGACAAGGTACTATTTCCACAAATTATCCCTTGAAAAATAGATAGAGAAAATGTGATTTAGCATCCTTTAAAACTCCCCAAAGTCTTTGCCAGTATAATGCTGAGTGTTTTCAAAGTAGGACTGGCAATTACATTGTATGGCAACGCAGAAACCATTCTTCTTTTTTTGTGCGGTAATACACAGAAATAAAAGGCTCTCTCATCCAAATGTATGCGTCCAAATGTATGCCCTTTGCAAGAAAAAAAAAGTAGTTTTCTTAAACACAACCTATTATTTTGGTCTGTAAAGCAGACAACGCTCTATGACAGACCATTCTGATGAAAGGAAGCAAGAAAAACTTTCATGGCATAATTTTTTCCCCATCTGTTTGAACTCGTTCAACCCTCTGCCACCCCATTTTCAAAATGGAAATACTGCCACCTGCTGCCAGGTTTGTTCGACCACAGAGGTTTTATAATAAAATAATAAACACAAAGACCAGTAATAATCTTATGAACTTACCAATAGAATGTAACACGACATCTTGTACACTGTATGTGAGCTGGTTTTTGGCAAATTTCACACAATTTCTTCTGTCCTTTGGGATTAGCAAGTGGGTTTAACTTCGCTGACATCTCAGAAACTGACACTAACAACAACGCTAAACAACAAACCCTGACGTTACTCAACGGAAATAACTAAATATTAATGTTTAGATTTGTTTTTTAATGTAAAATGCTGCTTTGTTTTCTTTTAGCGCCTGCCAAGTTACCTAGGAGACCATCTGCGTCCCTTGACTGATCTGCGCCGCGCATGCCCAGAGAGACTGCACAAGAAACGTGTACCGTACTCATGTGAAACGTAGGGTATGTTAGTTTCTGAAAATGTCATTGAAGTACTGCGCTGTTTTCCAAAGATTCAGTGTACCATAAGCATGTCCCTCACTCCTGGATTCAGCTGATTATGCACTTTGCTACAAACTTAACTGTTTACCACCAACAACGCATAGTTTACTTGAGGTTTGAAGTCATATTGCTTTGCTCATGTAGCGCTCTTATCCTCTCTAGACAACTTGCTTTAGACACTTTTAAGGTTTAATTTTCTTACAAGGTCATTTTTATTAAGAAAATCAATATATTTGCTGAGCCATCATAGTTGAAGAACTTCATAGTTCACAACATGTCCTATAAAATGTTTATATAAACACGGTAGTCTTCTTGTGATAACTGTCCATTCTTATAATGATATGCTACACGTGACTTAAGGCTCGTGCGGTTTTCTTGTTGTTGTTCATGCATCCAATAGGATGCCGTAAACAAGAACAGAACAAGCGTGACACAAATGAAGAAATGTATACGTATATATTTAACACTGGGGAATACAAGTCTATATAAAAACTTTAAATTTTGTGTAAGTTTTTAAAGTTTTAATTGCTTTTTTGTAGTTGCTGTTTTGAGGAGGACTCAACTGAGTATACTGTTTCTCATCTCCTTTCTAAAAACAATAAAACATATTATGGATTTAACTTTTTTGGATAATCCTTCAAAGGCCAACAATGAAGTACAGTAACTGGTGTTACTGTGTTACTCTTTTCACTACGTGCACCGAGAATCCACTCCATAAAATGTTGCTCTCATATTCACCAATGTTGCCTACTGGATAGAGTAAGTAAATACAGATAACTTCACCCAGGTTAAAAAAACAAACAAACCCCACAACGAATCAATTCATGCACTGAAAACAGATATATATATATATGAGAAATAAAAAACGATTCCCGACTGGATTGTGCATAAATTACTTTTAAAAGACCACATCAGTAGTCTTACCTCTGGGAATAACACACCTAAGATGTCTTAGATGACTTAGACATGTAGACACGAAAGAGACGTGGATATACATTTTGAAACCTCTTAACCTTATAATACCTTAGGTGCACAGGAATCCCTCAGTATCAACACCGCATCAACATGCTCCATATGTACAGGACCTTGTAGTTCAAGTCTCTAGTATGTCATGTTTATGTATAGACAGGCTCTTCATACAGACTAATTTTGATCTTATTTTATTTTTACTTTTATTTTGTTCTATTGTGTGTTTTGCTAAACTGTGTGTATTTATTGTGTCGAATGAAGTTACTGTATACCTAAATTTCCTTCGAGATAAATAAAGTATCTATCCATCTATCTATCTATCTATCTATCTATCTATCTATCTATCTATCTATCTATCTATCTATGTATCTATCTATCTATCTATCTATCTATCTATCTATCTATCAGATCAGTCGGTGGAATCACCGTGTACTTTGCTTTTGATGACGTATTATGCCATCTAGTGTTTAGAAGTGGTCTAGTTTCACAACGTGACGTGAACACAACGAAAGTATTCCCGTTTAAGTAGAAAATATTTACTTTAGTCAGTAACATAGACTAAACAGACAGATATCATGAGGGGGATTTGTTTTAATTAACTGGCTCCTGGAATCGTTTCCGAAAAAAGAAAGGTGGAATCATGAAGGCTAGTCCTTCACAACATACGCAACTCAAAATTCAACCTTAGCCGATTCTGGTCGGTATGATTACTAAAATTCTCAAATCCAACTTTTTGCGATCTTCCAATGCAATGTCTCGCAGTTAACTTTTCAACTTGTCTTTTTTACTTAACTGGGTAGCACGAAACAATTCCAACATCAGCGCGTTGAGGAAGCTTTTAGCATCGTTAGGTGACTATTAGACTAATAATGAAGTCAAGTCACTTTTATTTATAAAGCACATTCAAAAACAGCAGGAGTTGACCCAAAGTGCTTTCCAGTCGAGGCAGAAGGATTATCAATACAACTATTTTCACCATCATTTACAAATTCTTCAGTAATTGTAAGGACATGTCATTGCGAAAGTAAGTAAATGTATTATTGAAATGTGTCTGACCGATGTATTTCATTTCTTAACTGTCATTTATGACGTTTGCTGACGCAGCTTGATCTAGCATGGAAACTGGTTTTTGGTGGTTGCCTAATAGTGACGATAGCTGCCGATGCAGGCCAAAAGGGATGAACGCGGTCTCACCTTGTCCGCCCCCATTCGCAAAAGTGTCAATCATGCGTGCAGTGACTTATTGGACCAAGTTTGAGAACAAAGTACCATATTTTATAACACATCAGTTTACTGTTGTTCTCACGGTTCCTACGTTAACATTTTTCAGCTGAGGTGTTTATGCATGAAGAGTACGTTTCTGTTACATGAAACCTTCCTTAAAATGAACTGTAATTCTATTACAAAAATAAACAAAAAACATGTCGTTGCTCTCTTTGTCATTTCCCCAAGGTTATAGCCTAGTAATGGTCTATATCCATTTTTTATTTCAATTGTTCGTTTTGTTGTCATAGATGCAGGGCAGGATCATGGTCCCGTGAGGCCTTTGGACGCGTCTTTTGGTGCCTTCAGGGGCCCTAGCGGTCAGCTCACTCTTCAAACACCAAGGGGTCTGGGGGCCCTCACATTGTAAGCACTGAGGGGTCTGGGGAGTCCCAGTGGTTAGCTCATGCTATCAGCACCCAGGGGCCTAGTTGTCAGCTTGTGCTGTGCACACTGAGGGCCCTGGTGTTCAACTTCCTTCGGTAGTCTTGGGCCACACACGTCACGCGGCCTGAGGCCTGGAGGCCCCACTGGCCTGGTCCATAATCCAGCCTTCCACACATGGTTAATTGAGGGGTAGCATTATTCCGTTTGTGAATAATTGGGCAAATAATCGTATATACCAAGATTTCTTGCTAAATTTCTTATTCATGTTGTCTAGCAAGCTTTTGATTGGCCTACACTACAAATGATTGACATTTATAAATGTATAAATCTGGGGTACACCACATCACCGGTGATTCATAAAGAACGAGGAGATGCTTTCTTGCAGGAAAGTGAAAGAGCAAACTGGATATTTTTGACCATTTTTTCTAGCTTCTCATATCAATAAGGTTATGAGATAGGACTGATGTACTTTCTTCTTTGTGGTGTCCTTACGTGACTGTTTTCATATTAAAGCTGATATGGCTCTTACAAACACCTTAACACATTTTTGCTCGGTACAACCTTTTTTTTTTTTTTTTTTGCAACCCTCTGCTGATTTAATGGAGCGGACTGGTGAGGGTCCTCTTTATGGCCTCTCTAGTGTCTCTTTTTGAAACCACATGAATTCTTTTATTATGACGAATTCAAAAGTTGTCGAGTGCCCTCTTGAGAGTATCTAGTCCTTGTCTTTCACCATGAGATTCACTTTATCCATTCATTTTCTGTCTGGTGTTCTCCGTGGAGGCTGTACATTGCTCTCTCGGTTCTTCAAAACGTTTCTCCTCTTTATTCACTGTCTCCAGGGACCTCATGTTCTACCAGTCCCCACACGGTTCCTCCCAAATTGCCATGCTACACCGTTGTCTTCTCTCTCAGACACCTCGTCTGTGTTTTTCTCCAATCAGTCGAACCGAGTTCGGTCCGCTCCACTTCTCTGTTTCTCTCTCGTGTAAATATTTACCCATCACATGTTAACGCAGCTGGATCAGTCTCTCTGAAGCGTGTCTAGTGCAGCCCCTGCCTGTTACTACAGCACCTGTAATTCCATCTTAAAGGAGGTGATGATAATTCTTGACGCCTCACAGGGTCAAATAGTTCTCCTGGCGGGCTCACAAAACTATGTTACACATGAGTGCAAGGCATTACTCAATCATCCTCTCTCTGCTAAATGCATGTTGATGTTTTGTTCTTTTTGTTGTTCTGTATCTCGGGGGTGGGTGACAGTGTTAGGGTTTTTCAGGCTGGAAATTACTCCACATTGGTAAAGGCGGATAAATAGAAGTATTACTATTCGGCAGTTAATTGGCAACAACCTCTATTCTCTTCTCCTCTCTACTGCTCTCCCTCTGCTTCCCACAATACAATAGTATTTCACTGTAACATACATTTGATTGTTCACACGTTTTAACTTATATAAAATCCCAGCATTTAAATCATATCTGTAACATGGTGCAGTATGAATGGTGCGGTGCAGCCACTATAACTATTACTGGACAATATTCATAAATGTCATGGCTCATTCAATAACCTTAAGTTCATGCTTGTCAGTTTGACAAAATAAAATGCACTTATTCCACAGTAGGTGTTGCAATAAGGGTTTATTCTACTCTATGCGGGCGCATTGCTAAAAGCTCTCCATCTGCAAGCAGTAGTTTCTCTGACACTGGTTTTGCCAAACATAATCTCATCTGACTTTTGGTAAGAACACAGAATGAAAATGCACTTTTATTTCATCCAAGCAGTTTGTATGCACTGAGTGCCGAACAACAGCGTTGTTTAAAAATTTGAAATTTATTCACTCATTCAGACAACATCAAACATACATGTCACATTAATTTTCTTTTCAAACCACCTCCCTTACAACATTTAATTTAAAAACGTGACACAAAACTACACTCTGACACCTGCTATCACAAAACAAACTACAATGTCACTAAGTACTTTATGATATTTGAGATCAAAAACAAAATGTCAGTGTCTCCTAATAAAATGGAATTAAAAAAAAAAAAAGAAAAAAGCATATATCAGTGTTTGCATAGTCACTGCTCTAAAATACCTGTCTGCTTAGGAATGACAGGATACTTGAAATGAAAGCATTTAATATTGTTTCATGAAATCTCTTTTTTCTTCAACAGTCTAGAGAGTCCTCCAAAAAACACAATATGTGCTCCTTCATCTTTTACAGTCTAAAAATGGCACTAGAAATAAATCGTTGATATGAGGCATTTCTAATAGTTAGACTCCTTAACAACACTTATTACCCTCAGTTTCCCTAAAATAAGTTTTTCTTTTTAATGCTGCTGGGAAAAATAAGGGTGGAAATCTAGTTTTCAAGGCTCGAGAGACAAAAAAGACGGCTCTCTGAGCTAAAAAAAAACAAAAAAACAACAACTTCCCAGCAGCTGAGGAAACAAGGCATGTAAAAACAGAGCTTGGTACTAGAGCATTTGGAACCGTGTACCGTGTATATAGCATGGCTGATTTGCAAAACTGCATGTGAAATTTTGTTTACGTTCTACTCCTGAGATTTTACAATGGCACATATACACGCTTGTCCTTCGTGACCGGCGCCAATCCACTGTCGTCGTCGTCGTCGTCGGATCGAAAACAGAAAAGTAACACTCTATTAGCTCACGAACAAATCTTGCGCATAATCTGTACGTGAAGTAAGTGAATCTCTTTCAAAGAATAAAGTGCACTATAGAAATCTCTAACTGTAATGCTTGGTTATACTCCCCTGCAGCAAAACTGAAAAAAAAAAAAAGAGAACACTTGGAGCATAAAATATAAATTGCTAAAAGTTGGATCTTACCATATAATTACATAGACCCAAAGATGAATGAAAATTACTTTGAACATAACTCTTCCCCAGAAACATGATTTTAATAATGGAAGCCTTACAGCTACTGGAGATTAGCCACTATCTCCTCAAATAGGATTTGACTCACTGTAACTTAGATGAGAAAAAAAAAACAGGTAGAAGCACACACCTCCTTAAAATGGCATTATTGTTTGTTTTAGGAGGTGAAAGAGGTTAAAAACATTAGTAGTAAATATTTCGTAATACTAAAAAAGTTCTGTCTGATGCGTGAAATTACTGCCTGCCTGAAAATACAAAGGCAAGTCATGTAAGGCACCCTTTTCAGGAGACAAATGAAACACAAAGATCATTTAGTCTGAAGGTCTTACAAAATGAATTTAAAAGCTTTTAAATATCAAGCAAGATGTAATGAGACAGTCTATACCAAGATGCTCAGTTGTGCTATAAGACAGAAATATGCACTTTAAAGGCAGAAATATGCACTTTAAAACAAGCTGTCAATTTTTTTTTTTGACATTTTATCACATCAAAGGTGTTAGCATTACAGGTGTTCTGAACATTAACTGACACCCATTATCTTTTAAGAAAAATAATTTAGTGACCAAAAAAAAAAAAATTTTTTACTGCTGGTATGTTTAATGTGAAGTGAAAACTCCCACTGGGAAACAGGGGAGATCCAGATTATTGTTCTGTTCTGTTTGGCACATGTGTTAGGGCTGGTTACTGACTGAGCCCTATTAGTGACAGTACAGTAAGCATTACTGTGCAACAATCATGACATATGAGTCTGTCAAGTGTGTTATTTTACTTGACTTTGGCCATACAGAAGACTGTGAGACACAATACAGCATATGATCGTTCAAATGACAGTACTGTAAGGTTAGAGTAACGCAGAGTTTACTTAAATAATGCTCTTATTGAATGGAGTCCTCCAGTCTTAGCAAATACAAATCTAATTAACAGTCCTGTTGCTTTCATCATTCATTTCTACAGTCTGTTTCAAGAAATGATCCTATGCCTCAACACAGGACATTCGTTCAGCAAGCATGAACGATGCAAAACATTTACACGGAGCATGTAGAAAGCGGTGTGACCTTGAAAAGCGTTGTCTTCAGTATCTCCTGCAGCATTCCTTGAAGGAGACTTCCGCATTAACGGCATGTATGCCAGATGTAAATACTATGAATGGTTTATGTTTGCTGTTCAGTTTATGACACATCTATAAGTACCTTGTGGCATGGTTTCTTTATTTGTCTGCGTGAGTGCATCGTTGGATTGGGTAAAACGAGAGAAAACCGGCTAGGACGGTTCCGCCTGCTCGTACGTTAGTATCTATGTACAGTCAAGAAATGCGTCTGAGGCAGATGTCAGAATCTGTCAATCATTTTACAAAAGGGCAGGAGCACTTGATTGTGAATGTTTGTGGAAGTCCCTCCCATTTAAACAGAAAAAGAAAAAGGAAGAGAAAAAGAGACATCATTCTTGTAGCCAAAAACTGAGGTCTTTTTTTTTCTGCAAAGAAATAAACGGAATATGCAGTGACAAGTCATCTTTTGCGCCATAAATGGATAATTATATCTATGGCTATTAATAATTAGGACCCACATGATAAGTTCTGATCCGAAGATGAGGTCTGCGTTGAAAAGAAGGAACGAAAACAGTCTGATTAAACGCGGTGAATTCTCTGGGGACAAGCGTCCGCACGCCACCGCTTCACGTCCACCCTTGCAGTTTTTGTTACTGCATTATTATAATGAGACTTGTTTTGAACGCGATGGCATCAACTGGCCTTACTCGCTCTGTGTTGATTAATAACACGGCGAGCTCCAGGTCAATCCCCTCAGAAAGCGTTCTTGAAGGAGGGACGTTTATTTCAGTCCTTTTGTTGACCACAAAGTAAGCTTAAAAAGCAATTTATTCTCGAGCCAAGCTCATGTCAGCCCTACACCTTATCTCAAAATGTGTGGTGTGGTCCAAACAAAATTCAATTTCCCTGTCCCTGTCCCTCTACAAGCACCAAGTTCATATATTTTTTTTTGTCTAAAGATTGGATATTTGAAAGGATCAAATGTTCCAGTTTTAACAAAGCCTTACTTATGGCTGGCACTGGTCCTTCTCAGTTTAGAGTGAATTTGATAATGTCAGATATTTGTAGGGATACACAGAGTTATCAGCACTGGCTGAGATGCATTTCAAACGGGTTGGCCTGTTGTTGTTTGAAAATCAGGGATAGCATATTGAGACTAAACTCAAACTCAAACTCTAAGTTCGAAAAGAGATGCCTGGTTCCCTGTTCTGACATTTCAGGCACAATCTGGATAGTTGGCACTGTAGCACAAAAATGAAAACACAAAACCTAGGACATTACAAGCCAGTCTTGAAAGGATGAGGAGTAGGAGTGTGGGAGGTTAAAGTTGTGTGTGTGTGTGTGTGTGTGTTTTTGGTGTGTGTGTGCATGTGCATATGTGTGTGAGTGTGAGTGTGTTTGTGTAAGACAGAGAGAGAGAGAGAAAGAGAGAGAGAGAGAGAGAGGGAGAGAGAGAGAAAGATAGAGAGACAGAGAAAGAAAGTGAAAAACAGTGAGATAGTGAACCTGCCTCTAAACCGGGCAGAAGGTGCAAGGTGTACTGCTGATCTGAGCAAAGCTGTTTTTTTTGTTGATTGCTACAGACAGAGTTCATTTTTGTGTTGTTTTTTGTACGTTGGAGACGGTCAACGCTGGAAGACAGAGGGCTGTTTGTCTGGCACACGTTTGGGTTATACAGCATCCTCGTCCATTTTAGCCACGTCCGCCTGAGTGAGAGGAGTGGACACGTCGTTCTCAGCCTCCTTTTCTCTCTCTTTGGTGGCATTGTCTATATTCGTCTCCTCATCCTTGCCCTCTAATTTGGCATTCCTCTCCTCTTCTTTCTTCTCTTTGTCCAAAAACCTGTAGTTGATCCCCATCCCAACAAAGAGGAAGATGCTAGCCACTACCAGAACGATCCCGCAGCCCTGATAAGTGTACTTGTAGTCACCGTAGACATCATTTAGCCTGCCTGTAAAAAGAGACAGAAAAGTATTTCAATTTCAATTTGATGAATAAATCCATAATGTCACCCATTGTTGAATTTGTACGAACTGTGTTAATGAAGAAACTGCTTTTTTTGTTAGGCAACCCAGGACATGGTGTGTTCATTGCATGATTAGTTTATAACAAATAGTTCACAACTGTTTTTGAAACCATGCCAAGACACGCGCTCACCTAGCAACGGCGGACCGAGCAACACGGGACCACACTCCACAATGGTGACCAAGCCGACGGCGCTGGAGAACCTCTGTGCTCCGACCAGGTCCATGAGCGTCTCAAAGAGCACGGCGCTCAGCCAGCCAAAGGCCACGCCAAAGAACACCGCGTAAATGGAAAAGCCAAGGTAGTCCACCGACAGCGGTGCCAACAGGTGGCACACACCGTTGTACAACACGGAGGCGGCGAAGAAGTACTGCACCCGAGGCCTGATCCAGCGCGTGTTAGCGACCAGGCCCATGGACGGCCGCGCAATCATGTCGGTGAAGGCCAAGATGGACAGCAGGAAAGCCGCCCTGTCTTTCTGGATGTCCTTGCTCTTGGCGTAGTTGCTGAGAAAGACCAGAGGCGCAAAGAGGCCAAAGAACATGATGACGTTGCCCAGAAGGTAAAGGAGGAAACCACGATGCGTGAACAGCGTCAGGTCGATGAAGCTGTTGATGGTCTGCATGATTGTCTTCTTCTCCTGGGGCTTCACTGGTCCTCCATCTGCCTTGGCTTCCTCTGACTTGGCGAGAGCCTGAGGCTTTGGGCCGATGGGTCTCATGAGGGACCCGGCCACGCAGCAATTTAGCAGGGCGCCGCCCAGGATGAGAAAGCTTCCCCTCCAGCCAAACTGGTCATAGAGCCAGCTGTTGAGAGGAGCCAGGGTGGAGAGGAACACGGGACTTCCCGCCATGGCAATGCCGTTAGCAATGGGCCGCCTCTTGTAGAAGTACTTACCGATCATTGTCAGAGCAGGGTTCAGGTTAAAGGCTAAACCCAAACCTGCAGGTTTAGGGAGAGATGACAACAATAATATTCAATTTGTATTGGATGATAAAGCAAATTTATAAAAAGCAGGTATTCCAGCTCCAGTTCCAGAGCCAGTTAATTAATATCAAAAATGATTTTCTTTAAATCAATTAATTTATGATTTTTGAAATGATGCTCAAATCAGTTTGTTAGCTCATCTGTGGTGAACTGAGTCTTATGTCCTGCATTTGTTGATCGAAATTCTAGTAACAATAGTAAATAAGAGTACAATTCAATAACAAAAGTCAGCACTTTAGCAGAGCTAAAGGGGTATCTCTGTTTGAGAGGCCTAACTAGTTGTAAGTAGGTTCAATCTGTGCCAAAAGCCTAAAACAAAACTGATATGCTGAAATGTGAACTGAATTTGAGCTGGCAGGCCACAGCTATGTCACTGCGAGATTGTGGTGCTTGGTTGTGCCTACCTCCAATAACTCCAATACAGAAGTACAGGCCTTCCACGCTGTTACAGAACGAGGCCGCAACCAGCCCCGTTCCTGAGAGACAGCCCCCGACTATCATGATTGGCCGACTGCCGTATTTGTTTACCATGATGCTGCTAATCGGACCTGAAAACAAGGCAAAAGGAGGCAGGTCATACAAGTATTTGGTATCTGTAGAAAATCTACAGGTGTTGACTGTATGTGTGTTTATGGTCACTGACACAGCAGACAGTGGTTTCACATGCTAAGCTGCAGTCTTACAACTGGTATGCTCCGTTGGCGATTATCCAATGATTTATTTAAAACAGTCATTCGATATTTGGGTTTTTTGACAATTTTGAACATTTTCATTACAAATTTGAACAGTAAAACCTGGGTAAAGTAATCAAAATAAGACAAAAGTGGGCCTAAATGCTGCAAGTGAGGATGCTGTAAACTTGCGGTGCCCTACATGCTGTAAGTCTTAATATAGCCACAAGATGGCAGTGTGATCATAGGGCTGTGCGAAAAAGTTGCCCTTGTTGCATTTCAGCTGCAGACAAGCTTTCTTCTCTAACGAAGCGTGAGATTTCCTTTGAAGTGCATTTCAGCTCTGGCACCGCCCAAGACAATGTGTTTTGTGTGTCACACTCAGACACCTGGATTCTGTAGGGGAGCTGGATTATGAATCCCACCCTTATGCTGTTTGATTTCCAGGTTTTGTTTCGAAATATAGGGAGAAGTTACTGTTTCTGCCCCTAGGAGGAGCTCTATGAAAGCTGGATCAACGTCAGCACAAATCCTGTGTACGTTCTTCAGTCTTGCACTCAGAGTGGGCAATGACTTGCTATAATTCCACTGAGGCACAAGAGAAAATAGGCGGAGGGTTTACAATACATGTTCCAACACTCTGGGTCCAGGACGGGTCCATTCTTCAAATAAGAATGGGGCGCTTGTGCTGTTGATTATACAAAAGCAAGTCTGTGCATGTCTAGACCACAACTAAGTGCCATTTCACTGTCCACCTTTACAGTCCAACCACTGTTTACGAAAGGGTTTTTTTTTTCTTTTCTGGATACTATATTTTCACTTCACCATTATGCCTTTTTTTTTAGCTCACACAATGCTTTAGATGACTGTATGACTTCAGATTAACAAATAACAAATACCCTTTTCTATCATGTCCCCTCAAGTCTCTGTCAAACACATTCTGTCAAAGTGAATGTGATATTCTCTAAGCTCTCTGGGAGAGACTGTTAGAGTAGGAGATTTACGGAACTGAGTGGGCCACCGTGCTGCTGTATGAGCCAGGCAGAGTTGGAGGAGCAGATCAGTCATGAGTGGTGACAGATGTTACGTAACTTCACACGGGGCTCAGCCACAGCTGAGAGAGTGAAAAAGCAAGGCCTCAATTGCGTAACCTGCAAGTTGCCGGCCTTCCAGTTGGACTACGACTCTGGAACAAGGACTTGAAGCCAGGAGGGACTGAATGAGCACACTCCAGAAAGGATTTCGAAGGAGCATGAGAGACCCAGGACTACTTGGTAGCAGGTGAAGACCAGCCGTTGGGAGGGGTACTGCACAGAAAGTGGAGCCCGGTGAGGGGTCTGTGGTTGTGGACTCTCTGTAGGTCTCTCTCCTGTTGATACTATTCAAAAGTCTTAGCTATGGCATGCAGCACCTCTGGGCATTGAGCCTACAAGCTAAAAAAACAGCCCTACACACACTGAAGTGTGAAGTACACTGCTGGGACATAGTGGAAGAAAAACACAGGAATACACTGAATTTTGTCTTAAGGCAAAACAGAACTACTCCATATCAAGTCATTCACATACTGGTCACCACGGTAACCCCTGAGAGGTGACTGAGGGGCCAAGCTACAGTTTCAAGCATCATTTAAGACTAATTTTACCCTAATTCAAACAAGCATCAGCCCTCACTGGTCTATTAAATCGACAGGTATGGGCTTCCATCAGACCACGGTAAAAAACATTACTGCAGAGTCTAATGAATGGTAATGAATGTGCTTTAGTATTTGGTGATACTGTGGCACTGAATGATAAAATGTAACTGCAATTTATCTTAATAGCTCCCATTTTTGTGCTAAGCTTTCCATTTAATGTTGCAAGTTCTGGGCGAGATCCATAGACAACAACAACAAAATATTTTATCTCAATTAAAACAATAATTTGTTCGGAATTACAAGACAAATACAAGTCATAAGGACTAATATAGCAAGACTTGACTGTTAAAAAAAAAAAAAACTCCCTAAACTCGTTTCTTCCTGACATCGTGTCTTATGCCCAATCCCCTTGCAATCCTTTCTTAACAAACGCATCAAAAAGGCTTTGGAAGTCACGACCGGGCCGAGTAAATCTAGTTTGCCTGCTGAAGCCTGAACAGATTTCCCACATGGTCATCTAGAAATACAATAACAGAAGACATTCTGGGCTTCAAACAAAACTGCCTATTGGTTTCCCGTTAGGATTCAGGATCACCACGTTGACAATGACCAGCGAGCAACCAGTAGCCCCAGGGAGACATGATCTCTTAACCTCCACGCAAATGACTAACACTGTCCTGAAATGTCCACGGTGATCACCACTTCGTCAGGACAACCCAGGGCCACAACAAAAGGCATTCAAGCAAAGGAAGGATCCAGGCAGCCATTCTTGTACTCACTCCACAAACACAAATCAACTGTGACAGTCTTTGTGCAGCTCTACACTGCGTCTAAACTTTCCAGCCCAAATGAGGATAAAGGGACCAGTGATCTGTTCACGGGGATATTATGCAAATGCCAAGTCCCAGTCGCCGGCAGAAAGAGTGAAAGGAAACAAACGTCTCACGGAGGATGGTGATCTTTGCATTCTGGGCAGTTTTTTTTAGTCTGCCGCAACTCTTTTGAGTTTGAGTTTTCATCGTAATAATGTTATTTTCAATTCATTGTTTGCATACTGAGTCTTTTACTCATTTATAATTGCGGTGTACGCAAGGAAGGTGAAATCCCCTTGCGTTCAAAGAAATTTTACTTTCCCTGAATGCATTTAATAAGACTTCTGCTTTTGGTCAAAACAATAACGTTTCATGCTGAGTGTCGTTAGATACTGACATAGTGACAAATTTATTTGGGATAGATTCCAAGTATTTCTTTCACTGAGAGCTCCAGTCTCGAGCAACAATCTGACCTGCGGAGATCACCTCCTTGCAGGGGTTTCATATAAATATTTATGAAATCATTCCCTGTAGCAGACACAATGGGAATGCAAGCTGATATTTCGGGTCAGTGTTAGAGAGCACGTCTTGACCATGCTGAGGATATTGTAGTGTCTTAAGGGCCAGGCCTGCATGCTTTAAGCCCTTCAGGGGAAAAAGCGTTGTCTCAAGCTTCGTCCTCTGCATACAAAATACACAGCAGGAAATGAAAAGCCTTGCTTTTTTTTGTCACTGAGGCAGCAAACACCTGGCGCAACATTTGCGAAAAGCCAGAATATAAAAATAAATCAAATTAAAAAAAAAAAAAAAACAGGAAAAAAAAAATACAGAAAGAAGGAGGGAAAATGGCAAATATTATTCTTAGCAGTGGAGAGCTTGAGTTTGCTTGAAAATGTATTTTTATGGAGAATATGCAGTCTGGGGAAAAGCCGAACAAACTTCAGGAGGAGAAAGAGCTCTGACTCAGGGATTTTGACTTTGTACTTTCCTTAACAAGGCCCAGATCCATCTACTGGCTGGGCACATATATAACATCCGCAAAGAGGAACAGTCTCCTTCACTCAGCCAGGATAACTGGTTCAGTCTGGCTGTGGGTGACATTTCTCCCTGCTGTACTATTCTAGTATTCCATGCAATAGCTGTTCCGTTGCCCTCTGCTCACTCCTATGGCATGCTAACGCTGAATCGTTTCAAAGGTCAGCATAACACATATTTGGAAGCTGAGCCAACAGCTAGCAGTCAAACAAAACCACACCTTTTTCCTATGTGGCAAGGGCTCTAAATGCAGACAAATGGGACAAAAGCATACGCTGTGTGGCCAAACACAATTGAATACCTGCCCGTCCTTATTTTAATCCATCATTCACACTGGATTTAAAGGGACTGAATCCTACAGGTGAAGTCACATGGTGGGGGGCCCATTTCGCCAACACACGTAACAAACAGACTTATGAAGCTGTTCAAAAGCCCACCAACATCTAAAACAAAAAGTCTGCTCTTGAGCAGACTGTATAAATAAATCTAAAAAACAAAAAATTCCAACGGTAAATCTGCAGACAAAAATGAGTTGTAGGGGGCTAGGGATCCTATTCTCACATTTATTTTTCATATGTAGGCCTCCGCCATTAAAAATTCAGATGTTGTTTCAGATGATGGAGTTTAATCCCAAATCAAGTCTGTGAACTGCATGTTAACTGAAGAAATGAACCGAAACACTTGAACGAAGCTGCTTGCTCTGCACAAAGTTCACAATAACAACAGAATGTCCTGGTGCAGGACTGAGACCATGATACCGCCACATGACCCCAGTGTGGGACACGCCGTGAGCAGACACGAGACTGACCGGGTCTTCTGCACATTTCCTCCAATCATGAGTCCGAAGGGCAACAGTGTCATGTCACCTAAATACATCATTCCCGCCTTTTCCTGTTTTTTTTTTTTCTTTTTTTTCTCCTTCGGCTTCCATGACTGATTGTCGTTTTACTGGTTATTCCAAAATCTGCATTTTGCCCTCGTTGGTCAAGTTCTCCTTCATAGCCCCTCTCATCCCTCCTTTTCCGCCACTGTCTCTCTCATTTAATTTCTGTCTTCTCTCACTCTAATCCTTTAGCTCTATCTCTGCCCATCTCTTCTCCTCACCCCATTTCAGCCCCTACAATGTCCACACTTTTTACAGGTCTTAAAACCCAGGCTTCTGGAAAAGAAAGGTCCATGCCATTGTTAGCACAGGCTATTGTCGTTTGAGTAACCTCATACTGAAGTGTACGTGCAGAACAACATGGCTGAAAATGGGGAGAGAGCTTGTTTGGCAGCAGGCCCAGAGTCAGTGGTAAGCCGAATCATTTCATTCATCATCACCCACAAACAGTGTCATCATACTGTTATTTTCTGACCACACTTCGCTAGATAAGCCTGTATACACCACCTGTCCTTCTTCAATTGCAACACAAAAAATATTTCATTTGAATTTCGAAATCAGTTTTGCAGAGATGGGTGAGAGAGTTTTAAAGAGAATTTACAATTCGGGGGTATTTAATAGCTTTTCTTCGGAATCTTTCCACCCAAACATTCTTTCGCCAGCTGACTCATAGTGATGACTCAAAATTGTGTCTGCAGGCCAGCAGCAGCAGGAAGGAGCATAATTCAAGAGGACATTATTTAGGTCAAATAAGGCTCTAACAAAAAACCACTGTAAACTCTGTGGTTAGGACACTGGTTGTTCCACAAAAGTACATAAATTGAATCAATTTGTGAAATCCAATGCTCTCCGAATCCAGTGGAACCTTTCCAAATGGACAGGTGCAATCCCAACACATCGACATCCCTGACTAACTGAGTGCTGAGTTATTGGACATCAATATTTGGTCAGAACAGGAGACCGTATGTGGCTGATGGACTCTGCCTAGCTGACTCTGCTGCGGGGCGATGTTACTCCTCCATGAGGGTAGTAGATGGCGAGGGAGCTCTAAGGCCCTGACAGCAGCCTGTCGAACAGATCAAACGGAGGGCTGAGAGAAGCTGGCTGGCTCTCTGAGCGAAGATATCGACTCTATGTTGGCTCTCTGAGAGCGGACGGATTATCAGTCCCCCATCTTAATGCCTCTCTTTCAAGCTGTCATCAGAAGGTCTTAATAGAGGAAAGGCTATGAGACAGAGAGATAGAGAGGGAGAAGTGTTGCACCACTTTGTTTTCTTCTCGCTTGAGAGCTTGGATAAGAGCGGTTCTCCTCTTCGATCAGATAAAAGCTGGAAGGCACCTTAACTTTGACGTACAGCGGACAACGGGCGTAAACACTTCAATTTACTGCCCCGTTAACTTATGGACTACACAGCTTAAACCAATGACACCTAGTGTCAAGTCTTGACTCAACCACTGAATAGCTGTTGGGGTTTACGAAATAACCTTTTCGATCTTTTAATTCAGTAGCTTTCAAACAGAAACGTCCCTTTCTTTCTGGGAAAAGAAGTTCTCTTTTGCTCTTGTCAGACCGGGCTTGAAATTCAGTGATGGTGCAATGAATTACCTGAGTTACTTTTCGAGTTGTAACTGCAAACGAATAAAGGCCAGGGACAAAACAAACCATTTTACTTTGGTGAAGTCCACCCCAAACCGTAATTCTGAATAATTGCCTTCAAAACCCACAAAAGGCCAAACACCAGGACTGGTGTCTAGACCTTGTTTTGATGTTTTGTTGTTAACAGGATGAGAGAAGAGGCTAGCAGTGGGACAGCAGACCATGATGCTACCTTTGGAACGAATTACACAGCTTTATCAGTTTGGTATGAAAACCACGGGAGGTTATTGTACGGCAGCTGTATCCGAGGAGAAGCAAAACATCCTCCAGCAAAAGTATGTGGAAAGAGGTTAACATGCAACTGAGGTTTCAGAAGTTCTTAGAAAGAGACTGTTGAAACAGGTCACAGAGAGCATACCAGACATACAAGACACACATCTTACAATTTTGTGTTCCGCAGACTCAGTTGTCTTGTCATTCCCTGAACATTTTAACTTAGCCAAGCAACAGATTTAGGGGCCATAAACGCCATATTACATTCATCCGCTCTAATTCATTTAGGTCTTGCTCATATTTGTGAAAGTTTCACCCAAATCTATTTTTCTATCTACGGATTACACACAGAGCATACAGAGGAAGGGGTCACCTATTTTCAGGTGAAAAGATAGTGTCATGCTTGCGTGGACTCACCTCCAGCGTACATTACGGCCAGCATGATTGAAGAGATCCAGGAGACCTGGCTGCTGGTGGCATTGAAGATGACCTCAATCTCCTTGAAGAACACGGTGATGGACTTTGGGAAGGCGTAGGAGAAGCCGATGGAGATGAAGGCACCAGCCACCACGGCCCAACCCCAGCCTCCTTCTGGAGGGGTGTATCCAACAGGACCTCCTGTGGCAGGTGGCATGGCTCCCTGCTATTGTTATTACTGCCGAGGGTTTCTGCCTTTTCTTCAAGTATAGGGTTTGTCCACACCAACACTCACAGTCTACAGGATATCAGAGAGAAAGAGGGAGGGGGAGGGGGGGGGGGGGGGTTGTGTTTCAGGTGAGTAACAGAGAAAGGGAACGAGAGTGGGGGGAAACGCGATCAAATTTGAAGATGTTTTGTATTGAGTACACTAAGTCATGAGAATGGTAGCTGGAATCCTGAGTAAATCACAGAGGCACTATAAGATATGAATGAATTTTAAAGAGAGAGCTTGGTTGAAAATTAAACTGCTGCAGATGTTCGAGAGAAAAAAGACACACCATGTAACCAGTAAATAGTAAAAGGGCTTTGCACATGAAAGGTTCATAGACAGAATTGGCAAACGACGATTTAATATTTTTAAAATAAAAATCTACTTCAAGTCGCTTCAGTGTCAACCTGTTTCTTAATTAACTTGTTTCTTCATCCTAGAAGTGAATCGTTAAACCTCTTGGTGCCATATCCATGAAAATAAATGAGCAAATGCCATTCCTTGTGATACATTTCTGCACATAAAAAAGAACCACTTCAACAATGTTGTAAACAAGCTTGTACTTGGATCATTACTGTTAAGTCAGGTAACTGTTTAACTTGTTACCACAGCAGCAAATGCCACACAGACTATGAGTCAGTCTGCTCTATCCCTCTGTCTTATTCTACCCCACTGTCAGCTACTGATTCATCAAAGCATAAATTTTACACAAATTTTACTTGATTTAGTTGACAGCTGGGACATTTAATTTGCAGGGCCTCTTCTTGACAATTCTCTAGCTATTTCATTTTGCCTACTTCATGAACCTGTGGGTTATTGGGTCATTGGCTCTGTTGGATTTACAGTGTATTTTAGATTTAGGCAGTTTTCATCAAACAGTTTGGCTTTTCCAACAAAAAGAAAACACTTGCCTTGTAGCTGTTCAGTGCCAAATAAAACCAATCTCGACTAGGATATCCCTGCTGTCAAGACAGCATTTTGTCTTGGCCTGATGCCAGGGAATGTCACTTTATTTTGGAACAAGATTCCTCCTTGATATAAGCCATGTTGGTCTCTATCTTTTTTCTTTGTCAGTGCCCCCCCCCTTTCTCTCTCACTCCCTCTCCTTCTCACAGTGCTCAAAAGAGATAGCTGGCCCACTCGAAAACCAAGCCTAGCTTGGGGTCCCAACAGATCTGGCATGAAGGTCAGGACTGTGCCTGTCGGTGGGCTGCTGTGAAAAAGAGAAAGAGAGACTCATACATCACTGTGAAAAGCTTTAATGAAAATCCACTGATGGCTGGGGCTGTTCTGGGGGTCACACTCAGTCCCACCTGAGCTCTTGCTTCTGCAAAAAAAAACCTCCCAGGATCCTCTACCCAGGCCATGATGAATTGGTGTGGATGCGTGGCCGCAGGGCCCGCGCGTTAAGGGCCTTGTGAAAGCGTGAGCATCAATCAGGATGGGAATGCCGTCTGAACCGGCTCAGCTTAAAAGCTTTGGGAGAAACCCTAACTTCATTTGGTGGCCAATGATTGAGTGCCAGTCAAGTACAGAGGGGCTTTATAGTTTGGGTGCAAAGGGGAAAAGCCAGGAGTCGATTAGTTCTGAGCCCAAGCAATCAGAGAATCAGCAAATCTATATAAGGAATGGGTCTGGCTTTGCTGACATTAAAGGGCCGTTGCTTTCGCCTCAGCAAAGGGGGATTGACCAAATATGTTAAGCAGACTTACAGTGGTTTTCGATGTGCACAAAAGTTTGGAACATTAAATGTACAGGCAGGACACTTCTTATCAAGGCATTTCTGACATATTACTTATCTCTATGTATAAACTAGATATGGTTGAACTTTTCCAGAAACACTAGATTTTGGCAACAATTTTACCAGTATTGCTGTATGTACAATCTGGGGTTCTTGAAGTAGGCTAATTGCACTATTCAAGGCAGTGGAGCAAGCAACGTGAGCTCTAAATAACTGAATAAGCAGACAGATAAAAGGTAGCACCATATAGATAAAATGTAATACAGATCTGAAGATTTCACACTGCCTCTGACAAGGCACATGGTACCCAGTATGGCCTTTACTTTGGTGTCTCTGCTAGATAACATCTGGTATCAAAGGTTAACAAATGAGAATGTGAATGGCTTTAGAAATGTAACATCTCCAAACATTCAAAACATCACATGTTCTCTGCATGTATAAGGACGTTATGTGAAAAATGCTAATTTTCTATACATTGTATGTATTGAATATATGGAAGAATGGAACTGGAGTGAGGGGAATAACTCAGTGACAATGCATCCATTAAGTAAACTCTAATGTTCCTAGTTTAACCATTCCGAAGAATCCAAATGATCCACACGAGACAATCAAGCACCACCCAGCTACTAATCCGACATGCATCCCAGTATTGTTCTTTAAAGTGTTTATATGTCCATTAAAGTGAATTTCATATATTACGATAGAGTTCTTCTCATCAGCAGAACACTCACTAACCCCCTTTTTTCTTATCCCAACATAACTTTCAACACTTTGAGGATTATTGGCTCTAAGACACTGAACACAGATCTTCAAGACTGTATTCCATATATAATACGACCTCTTATACTGTTGGTGACAAGGCAGTGGCTTTGGTTTTGCATTAACAAAATGAGGAGCTCCACAGACCTTTTCTCTCAAGGTTATGGCCTGCAAACTTAGCTTCAACTCTATCAGCACAACTTTTATAAACAAATAAATATTTGGCCGGTGTCCAGCTAGGCAAATTACAACGGTGCGGAGGATATGTTTGCTAAACCTTTTGTTAAGTCAAATGTTTGAACAGATGTTGACAAAGTCAAAAGTGTGCTAGTTCATAGAGGCTCACACGATAACAGCTGTAACACAGGTGAAACTGCCAAAATATGAGTCGTTTGCTTCAATGGTCCAATGACCCGTGGATTGAAAAATTAGCTGTATGCAGCACAAACGGCTGGTACTTTGCAAATGGGCCCGTTTTCAGGAGCTTATATTTAACATAAAAATGTAGCGCGATACAACAGACTACTCAGCTGCAGTGTAAAATGGGGAGGGAGAATGGGATTTGTTGAGGAGAGGTCAGTAGATCCCGTGGGTTGTGGGTTATAGTGAGAGGAGTGCTGACAATAGCTCCATAACAGCCTGAAGGTCTAAAATAAGAAGCCTGTTCACTGGCTGGGGAGAGAGGCTTCATGCCTATGAAATATGGAATGAGAGAGAGAGAGAGAGAACAAAGAGCAAGACAGCATGAGAGACAGCACAAGCATGGGGGGGGAAAAGAGAGACAGGTGTAAAGAGCAAAGAGAGAGTGAGAGAACAAAGAGCAAAACAGCAAGTCAGAGACAGTAAATGCAAATGAGCAAAGACAGATAGGTGTAAAGACCAGAGAGAAACAGGGAGATAGAGGGAACAGGGAGAAAGATAGCAAGACAGACAGCACAAGGAGGAAAGAGAGACAGGTGTAGAGAGAAGGGAGGGAGAGAGAGTGTGTGTGTGTGTGTGTGTGTGTGAGAGAGTGAGAGAGAGAGAGAGAGAAGAGAGCGAGGAAGAGAGAGGAACAACCAAGCAACCCACAGACTGCATAACTGCAGCATGTGAGCATGTGATTTGATTTTAAAATGGACGGGCACATTTTGTTCCATAAGTGGAGAGCAAGAGCCTGCGTTACTTTCATGCCATGACTTGGCCAGGGTATCTCTCACTCTCTGCCTCCTAATCACCCCAGTGTCCTGCCAGAGAGGACACACTGGACTCACACAATAACCAGAGTCAGGCCCTAACACACAATTACATAAAAGACGCGAGGAAATGCCTATTATTGAAGTTGGGGCCTTCCACAGGTAAATGGCTATTCAGTACAAAGGGTAGTTTTTATAGGCACAATTCTCAACATATCTGACCACTGAAATGAAATGAACCCACATAGCAAATGGGACATGAAGGAATTTGTGTTCAATTACTGAAAGTTCCCCTTAATGTGGCAAATTACACCGCAAAGCCAGTAATCCAGTGAAAGTGCTTTAGAGGAGCTTCTGTCGTGGCTCTGATCTTCCTTTTAATGAAACTGACGTTTGCTCAGATGTTGGAGGAAAAAGGGTGATTGCATTAAAGGTGCACCGTGGGACTGTAACTTCATACGTGTTTCAATTCAAAAACACAGGGACTAATATCGAGCACACGCTCTCCTCAAAGCAGCAGTCAAAGTACTGGCTAGCAATTACGCCAACATTTTTTCTTTTACTGGCTACAGAAGAGAATTAAAATCTTTCAAGGTACTTAGCAGTGGCATCACTTCTCCTACCTCGAATCTGTGTCCGACAGTAGAGCCAACGCAGTAAGTCAGACGCACTCCTCTTCTTTCAGTGGCACCACACGAGTGAGGATGCAACTCACTGGAACAGCATTCATCCAAATTGGAACCATGTGCCTCTGAAGAGAGCAGCCTTGCTGAGGTGCTGTATGTATCTATATGTCCTAATACATACTGGTGGGAGCCTTGAGCCCTTCACTCAAATTAAATCCCGGTCATATGACCACTAACAGTAATTCTACACCTCACGCTTCCCACACCACACACGAGCTATTGTTATAGACTGGATGCTTATGGTCCTTAGGGTCTCACAAATGAAAGCAACGTGCAAGCTTTCCTAGAGACCATCTATGTGTGAAAATTTCTTAGAATATAGTGGAGTGAGGGCCTCTCATTGGCTCAGAGGCAAAAGCCATGGATTTGAGCCCTCCCCTTCCCTGTGTGGCATGCCTGCTTGTCGTAATTCCAAGCTACGTGGTGGTCCGCACATGGAGGGATACAGGTGGCTAAACTGGAGAGAGCCTACACAGCTGAAATGGATTTTACTCTGAAAAGTTTACTTGTTTATCCTCCTGAAGTTCACTGCATCAGTCCCATCACTAACTCCTTCATGAATTGTTTGCTTAACTGTACGGCGCAGAGAACCCTAAAGGGCGTGTACTTTTTGTATTTGCCCTTTTGAGGAATTCCACAAAAGCAGGTGTTGAGATTCTCATCAAACCTTCACACCCCAGGAGTGCTAATCAGTGCACCCCACGCTGGGAGGGAGGTAAAGGGGCGTGTGGAGTTATCCAAACTTGTCATACTGTGCCCTTGTCATTTTAGACTCCTGAGATCAGCTCAGTAAGACGTATTCGACAAAAACCAAAACAGCTTTAACAACAGGTCCTCTCAAAAGACATCCCCAACTTTAAGGACCTGGCATGTTTCCTTTTTGAACTTTTCAAACAGGAACAAAGTTCAATAACATTCCACTAAGAATTTTTAATAAACAAACCAAGGTGAGGCTGTCATTGTTATGCATTTGACAAAATGTTGGGCGGAAAACCTTTCGTATTGCTTTTTGCTGAAAACACCCGCACTGCCAGTAATGTTGATGACTAATAACAAAGATGCTGATACTAAAAGCAACAAATTTTAAGAGGGCGTAGATCTGAAATTACAAATCAGGATCTGTTGGCTGAAATGACCAAAGCTCAAGCATTTTCAAGAGTATTTTCCAAGCAATGCTATGAAAAGAACAATGTTGCAAAGCAACAACTTTACGCAAATCATTGGTAACGAGGTCAAAAGATTATATCGAGAAAAACTCATTTAAAAACACACACCTCTCATCACGCTACTTGATTGTGGAAGCACTCTGGTAATCACAAAGAGATGACCAGAGGGACTGTGTCCCCCAAATGCAATTTATCAGTGAAATATAGAAATTAGGATGATATTGTAAATTTTAAAAAATGGGGACCTCAATCTAGTGTCTGAAACACCAATTAGGCCCCACTTTATACTATAAATATGTTTTATACAACTTATTTACAAAATAACTACATATATATGTGCAGACGCACTTTTTCCTCTTGAAAGTAGTTATTATGCAAATACTTTTATATAAAACATATTTATAGAGGAAAAAATGCATCTAGTGAATTAACACACCTCATCATATGATACTTGTGTACCAGTGACTGGACTATACCGTCAATTAGTGCACTAATTAGGCTGTAGCTACAACGACTGGATAAACAAAAGTAGCACTTCAACAGTTACTTGTTAAATTACAATTAACAAATGACACAGACAGACTCTTGCCTCTCTTGCAAAATCACAAGAATTGATTGGTATCCGCCCACTGTTGTCCTTTCATTCTGCCAAAGTGCCAAATTAACACTGATTAAAATGCAGCCTAGACCATGAGGGAGAGCAGAATGGTAATAGCAGATTTCAGGCCACATCCTCTCCCAATGGTTTGTCTATTAAAAGTGTCGGCCAGACCACATACAAGGCCCAAGTAACCTAAGGGCTTTTATCCACAGTTGTCTAAGTCAGTGTTTTCCTTCAAAGGAAAGCGTGCCCGTCAGGTGCCGAGGCTGTTCTAAGGAGATACAATATAACAATGGAAAACCTAACTAAATAGCTCTTGCCTCTGGCCTGAAAAGTGAATTACTGAGAACTAACTGACTGAGTAAAACCTAGAGAGTCAAGACTGCGACAGACTGCCAGAGTTTGCTTCTACACAACACGTAGCAATGTCAAGAAATTCTATAAACATTTCTATTAAAGACCAGAAATTCGAACGTGTTTAAAAACAGACCATAAGCACTGACCATATTGAGTAAGGCTCTACTTGGTTCTATTTTCTGAATTTTGAAACATATCTGTTCCTTGTACCACTACTGTTTCATCATCACAAAAAACTGTGTGCTAAGAATTGCACAATAACCAGAATGTCCATATCTGTTGCCAAGTTTTTCTTGTGTCTCGTATCTTTTATTGTACCTGGTCCTAGGGTTTGATATGGGTGGTACAGATTATCATACAGACAGGAGTTTTGCTTCTCGTCTCACTGGAGATGAAGCAGGAGGACCGCAATGATCTTAACTTTCATTTCAAAAGCATTCTGGACAACACATTGATACTTCACAAACAGAATAAAAGGCATGTCTGTGAGCCAGTACACCAAGGAGCCCTCTGAGGTGCAGTCTAGTCCCATTAATGACATTCTCATCCTTGAGTGAGAGCGTACGGATCGCCTGTGTTTTAACCGTGCTGTTCCCAGGGACTTCATGTAAAGGTCAGCCTGGCGCATCTCTACAGGAGGGGAGAATGCCCGGAGGGCGCTCTTATCGGCCCGGTGCTGTGGCGCTGCCACTGGGAGTTCTCTGCAGAGCTGCCAACCCGATTCCATAGAGATCAGCGCACCAACTCACCACTACGTTTTTTGAGTTCCAAAACAGGCACTTTTGCAGACCTTTCTCAGGGTCAAATGGTTTGTGCTGGCTCGCCTGTCGTAGGGTAACTTGACCTGGCAGACTCCTGGTCACAGAGAACATGCAGTTGCTCTCAAGTTGCATAAACCCGAGGCTTTCGGAGCACTCTGGTTGTTATGTCCACTGGCAGTAAATAAAGAACAGTGTGTGGTTGGGTGGACAACTCCTTAATTATCCTTACTGTACTTCTGTAATTAACTTAAAATAAATGATATTATTGCGTAAATGGTTCTAATGATAGGGTTTCCCACAGTGTCATTTCATACCGTCTGGAGCAGATGTGCAAAGATGCTGCCACAACGTGCAAGCTGATCTCAACCTATTTGGCAATTTGGGCCACATGAGTGAGTGCACTGAAACACTCAGATACAGATATAGTTATCTCTGCTATTTATGGCTCCACGGGCCACTGCCTTGTGCCGACAGGGCCTCTGGGGTCCCGTGGGTGGCAGGTTGAAAACTTCCTGGGCAGACTTAAAAAAAAAAAAAAAAAGCTATTCCAAGTCAACCAGCTAAGTCATTCACATGTTTTAACCGCCCTGTAAGTATACCATTCAGGAGTACAAACTCATTAAAAAACAAAGAAACCAAAAAAACAAAACAAACAAACAAAAAATAACAGAGTTCTAATGCTACTTCAAAATTCATTCATTTGAATTTTTAATAGTATTTCAGATGGAGCTGATGAAAGATAGCAACCCCTTTTTCTTATGTGCTATTATTCAGTGTGGTTCTCCAAAGAGCATGCATACTGTTGTATATATGTGTACATACCATTAAGCTGAAGAGTGGTAAGTTTACCTATCAGAGTATAACAGCATCTGAGTTATGGTATAAGCATGGCTGTGAATTCCAGCTGTGTTTATTCTATGAGGACTTTACATTAGACTACATAACACACTACACTTCTCAGTTGGACAGATACCATTACACTCCAGGAAGATACTGTCGCAGGCACTGCTGTGCATCGCAGAGAAGGAAATATGTTTTCTATAAAATTGCTGAGAAAACCAGTTCACTGAGATCAGCGCTGACTCGTCACTTTTCCAGAGAAAACAATGAACCTGTCATGACTCTGCTATTTGTCTAAAGATGAATTTCATGAACTGAGAGTTGACATGACTTCCCTCTCAGTATGAGAAAGAGAAAGAGTCCCATAAAAACATGCTATTGTAAAAGTCATACACAGGTCGCTATTGTTTTTTGTTTTTTTTTTTTTAAATCTGGTGCCCTATGACGTTGCTAAACCGTCAGGCAGGTTCACTCACGCCCTTCAGCAGCGACCTGACAGACTGCTCTGAACACACGTACACAAATGAAATTATTCAACTAACTTTCACATGGGCCCTTGAGCGACTCTCATGACAAAAATAAACCCGTAGCTACTTGTGTCAACTGAAAAGTGACACATTATTACATGTTCCGGGACTGTGAGTCTTCGCCTATCTACCATGGCTTTTATCTATACACAAAGAAAACTGAAATAATGGTTATTTCCTAAATATAGCTGACTTTGCTGTTGAGTACACGGTGAGTTTCCTGGAGGTTTTTTTTTTTTTTTAAATGTGACTCACTGGTGCAGGGTGACCCTGTGAGAGTGAAATGAATTGGGCCATTCAGAGAAGCACACCCCTCCCACCCTGTGGTGGACCCTGGAGAGCCAAGCACCGTACTGAAATGAAGTCTGACGCGCAGTGCGCAGCCAAGAAACTCCTCAGGCACTGAGTCAGATGGAACATGTCATGGCACCTTCCTGCCAGCATTCACATGTCTCTGAGGTGACCTGGGAAGGATGTGTTCACTGCCCGCCGTGTGTGAATGAGTGAGTTAGCAACTTCAGCCAGCCTCCTGTCTACTACTCAGATGTGGTCGGACAGCAAATACCGGAACACTGTGACATGTGGCTGAGACTTTGATGGCAAAATGGAGGCTGTGCTGGTGTAGACACCAAACTCATTGTGGAGGGCATTTTCCAAGGTGATAAAGATTACCTTTCCTTACAAGAGTACACAAAAGACCTGCATGAGGGTCTACGGTGTTTCATTTTGCTTTACTGAGTTTATCAGACACCATTTGACATGTAAAAAGAATAATTAAAATACACACACATAGCAATGCTTACGTAAAAAAAAAAAATACTGGAATATTTCAATAGAATACTAAAAAGCTTAGTAAATAAACTTTCCAAAACATATACATGTTAGGAAATATTTACGTGTTTAGGAAACTTTAAAGTGATGTTTTCTTGGATAATCATCTTAGATGGTGTGAAAGCAAGTAACAGGTTCAAATACTCTCATTATTCATTGATTCTCTCTCCTGTCCTGTCTGTCAGTTTGCTTCAACATTCCCCGTGTGCTGGACAGGCAGGAGAAGTGAGAAAAAGGAGGAGAGGAAGTGAGAAAACTTTGACGTGCTGGTGAAGTCAGTGTATCTTGACATGGACAATTACTCTTCGTCAGCAAACATAATACGGACCAGACAGATTGTCCTTAATGTCACGTATCAGATAGAAATGAGCCCCCGCCCTTTCTGCAACCATTCCACGCCCCTCGTACTTCAAAGAGCCCTCTCCTGCTCTCCTAAATGGTATTTATACTGATGCCAGGGGCTTTTCACTAATTCCCTCTCCCAGCTCCCTGTGAGCAGCTGACTCCCTGTAGCTAAAGCACAGAAAGATTTTTATTACTCCTATTTCTTAAATGTTGGGATTTAATGTATTCGCTGGCCATTTCTGCACATATTCAGTTTTTCATTCATCTTAAAGCTTTTGAATAACCTATTTGTCGTTCTTTAAACTTCCCAGACAAATAAAATTATAACCTTGATAAGCACTGGCATCACAAGACGACTTGGAACATAAATGTGTGATATCTTCCCTAGCGAAATGACAGTTTAGTACAACAGCAAATTAGATTACAAGATAAAGTTTGAGATGCTTTGAGATCGCCACTCTGAACTGTTAACTATTTTTTGCTGTCGACTTTTGTAGCACATATTGTGAACATATTATCTGAAGTGTTTTCAGATTTGACTAGACTACCCAGACAGTTTATCTGTTTTAGTATCCTTGAGTGGCCTATGTGTAACTTCTGTGCAGAGCATAGAAACAACAGCTGTCGAAGACTGGAGACACAAAAAGTGAGGAAATTTGTGGTGAGTTTTGCTGGTAATATTTAAACAAAGGGTTTCACAAGAATAACACTATTCAGTTTCACTGTTCACTATTCAGAAAGCAGTTCGGAAAAAGTCTACAATGTGCAAGAGAGATTAACACAGAACTTCGGTTACAGGCAATGTATGTTTAAAATCACTCACCAAACTTTGTCTCACAAAACTCATAGGATGGGGCAAATCAGACCGTAATTCTTCACGCCTCAGTCTGTGTATTACGTGAGGTAAAGAAAAAGAATACCAGAAGTTGCAATAACTCCGATTTCAATATATATAGATAAACTTTACAGACTCAAAATCCTACTCACAAAAACGCTTTATTGTCAATGATGTCCTATGCTATAACCTATATATTATTATAGCATTCGAATCTGAATCTGCTCTGAAGCGGCCACGCGAACGGCTTAATGCGCACGTGAGACTAGGGATGGCTTCGCTCATGGCGTGGCACTGAACTTGAAGAGGAACTAACCACATATTCACATTTAAAACAAACAAAGGGCCTGTTCGGTACAAGCTAACAACACATCGTGATCTACTCCCACTGGACAACCAACCCGTGCGTTACTGTTTACTGGCCACAGAAGAGTTAGCTAGATCGCTGTACGTCTATTGTATAGGTATGCGCACTGCGGTGTCTGAAAGTGATGTAAATTAGCCAAGGGTAAGCGTGCAAAGACACACTTTGCTCCTGTAGTGGAACCGGTTGAGATCAGTCTCGGAACCAGTGATACAGAATTACAAAAGAAGTACCAGACCCATTCAGATACTCAAGAGTACCGTTAGCTGCGGCTTTTATATGAACGTGAGCTAGCTGAAGGGATGCTGGGCTCCGAGCTGACAATGCTAGACGGGTTTGCTAAGGAAAAAGCTGAGCTTTAAGGTTACCCTGTAAAGGCTTGTACCACTCCGCTACGTACCTGTATTTCATTCACGTTGACCAGCAGAGATGAATGAAATTTTATCCCAGTTTCCCTACACTTGGCACCAGAGTTGAGATCTTCTTACTGGTTCAACGTGGTCCTAGGCATTGCGAAACTTTCACTCTAAGGTCCGAAATCGTCGTAGCCAGTTTAATGAGAACTGCGCCTGCGCGCAAATCCCGCCTCTTTCTCTTTACTACCGGTTACTATGATGCAATTTAACGAAAGTATATCTAATGTCTGTACTGGCCGTGAAGTAGTGAGAGGCTCTGTTATTGACAAAATTTTGTTCACCCTGATGTACTAAAATGTCTGTCCGTGTGAGGAGGCTGTTGTTGCTTACGTCCACATGCGAGACGGAAACGTGGAATAATAAGTAATAAATTAATAATAAACAGATTTCCAAGCAATCAGTTTGTTATTAACAGTGATGAACAGTACAATCAAGGCGCGTTACATTTGCACTTATCAACTGAATCTGCGAGGCGCTGTAGTCTAAATCTGAACGTTTTAAGACAAGTCCGGTGATCTAAACATATCGTTTAAGTGGAAACTTTCGATTACGGCACTCATCAAGAAACATTTCGACAGTATTAATCGCTATGCTGGCTCCTTTACTCCCTTATTTCAACTCGATGGCATGTGAAATTGCTTTGGCTCCAGTGACAGAGCTTAATTGTGATGCTCATTGATGCTCTGTTAACAGGCTCTCTTCAAATGGATTCACTGGCATAGACAGGCAAAAAGTGCACTCTGGTGTCCCTATTTCTGAGGGAGGACACAAAAGCCTGGTTAATGCCAGGATAATTAATGCTCTTTAGGGAGATGTTATCAACAAGGTTTACACTCTGTGTAATTATAACAAGTGAAACAATGTTTAAAGAATTTCCTTGGGAGGAGATAAGCTGTCAGTGTGAACACTTTGCTCTGCTGACACCGATGAGGCTCGTCAATTCAGTCAATTTCCTGTGAAATGTATAGGCTACAGCAAGTGCCTGTCATTAAACCTTTTCTGTCATAATATCTTTTCAATCTGAGGTAAAAAAAAAAAAAAGAGGAAGTATTTGAAAAGGTAGGAAAGTCAATACGATTATGGAACAGAGTGTATTTTTCCTTAATGATATGGGATTCGTTCATTTCCTTTTAAAATTTTTGATTGGTTCTCAGTGCCCCAGAGTTCTTCTGTGACCAGCGGCAAATCTTCCCTTTGTGGTTAATGAATGAAATGGGACTCTGTGTGAATATTAACCAGGGTGAAGGCTCCTAATGAATTTGTTTCACATGCAAGGTGAGGATGGCAAGTCTTAACATATTTCATGTTTACCCCCCCCCCCCCCCTCCCCAACCACTCACAGCATTTGTCTTCTGACAAGCCAATCATTCTGATCTACAGGAGTACAAAACAGGTTATGTAGCTCCAGGCTCTGTCCATGTGTGACTCTCATAGTTTTATAATGGTCTTGTATTTAATTTTTTTGACAACGGTCTTTACATATGCTATTACACTTTAAATCACATGGTTAAAGATATAACAAACACACTAGTGCCAAATTAAAAACAGTTTAGATTAAAAACTTGTCATTAGCCCCTTTCAGATATGGAACTTGGAACGTTGCCAGATTAAGTTTTCCACCATTTGCTTGCTTTCACACGTAAATCAGTTGCGGAAAATTACGGGGAAAAAAACTGCATGTGTGAAAGGGCTTTTAGAGACAGGCCCAAATCAGAGTCATTCTATTACTTTGCTATGACACTCTTTAGCTGATGTTAACATATATCTGTTTTAACAATCCCGGTTGTTCTATTTCTTTCTCCAATCATCTGCATAAAGTAAATTACTCAGAAAAATATCATACTCAGTGGGAGCCCCAGGGAAGTGTCATGATACCCTGCTGTGAAAGAATCCCTGATCTTGGCTCGCATGATGTTGTCATGCTAGGCCTAGAGAAGTGTTTGTACAGATTTATCTTGCTTGGTTTCTCTGTGTTCTTTGACTATGTGAGTAATTGCTTCAAAAAAGTGTTCTGACATTCCTTTCTATGTGTGCTTTGCCTGTCTGACCTCTGAACATTTGTTGTAATTCGATGATGTAACTTCTTATCAGAAATGAGTCACGGATTTAAATAGTGTCCCTCTTCTTTAAGTTCAGGAGTGGCACTCTGTCTTTACTAGATTTGGTCTGGATAACCCCATTCTTAGTAATGTGAGCAACACAACTCTGTTCTCTGTATTCATTTCCATATTTTTCATCACTCCAATTCATCTCTAAGGAACTGTGTTGTCATCTAATAACATGACATTACAGCCATAGTTCAGATTAGATTAACCTCCATAAAAGAAGATTTTGTCTGTGTGAATGTCTGTGTGCTCTTACACGCCTATGTGTGCCTCTGCTAAATGCCAGTCCAACGTTTTGGGCTATTACAAGCAATCAATAAACACTGTTTTGGACATATGTTTACGCAATGCTTGAAGTGGAAAAAAGTGCCGGTACTCCCTTTCGTCCAAGTTGGCGTCTGAATTTCTACAGCGAATAAGAGATACTAGGAGATATCGCTGATGTTGACATTCATGGTCTGACTCACGCGTTCTCTAGGCTATGTGCCCTTTTGCAGCCAGGCCAACATTATCGGCATTAACGTTACCTTGCATTAACGTTACGTTACTTAAACCAGGATTAACGTTACTCAGATTTGTCGAGAGAACGGAAACAGGTGAGCATCACATGTTACCCCAGGGGTAATGCAGTTTACATAGGGTCATATGAATCGCCCAGAACCTGATATAGAGAGCGCAGACGCAGAAAAGAGTACCAGCAGCTTGTGAGAAGTGCCGGTACGCGAGAAAAAGTCACAGTACGCCAAAGAATAAAATGTAGAAGTGCTGGTACTGCGTACCGATGAATACCGGTCCACATCGACTACTGTCTTTGCGACTTTTTATGATCTAGATTGTAAATCTTTTTATTGCTGACATTCTATTATAAACTTATCTTGGATTTGATGTGTCAAAATCACTGTTTGACAAGTCGTTTCAGATTAGAACAGCCTGTCCTTGACGGAGTGTGCTTGCGGTTGTTATGATACAAGTTTGGCATTTATTACCTGTGTAAGTTCAACGATCTGAGGGCTGTACTACGAAGCGGGGTAGCTGGCTTATCCAGGTAAATTCTGGTTAACTTAGAGTAAGTAGTAAACCTCCTAATAGAAGAGCCCCATGGCTTCATTCTCCTAGCAAAACAAAATCATAGGGCTTTTCTATTAGGAGGTTCACTCCTTACTCTAAATTAATTTAACCAGAAGTTACCTGGATAAGCCAGTTACCTCTTTTCATAGTACAGCTCTCTGAATCCGGGTGTTCCAGAAAGCGGGTTTAGTGAAAACTCTGAGTTAGTTCACTCAGAGCAAATAGGAAACCTCCTAATAAACCAGCCCTATGGCTTAAAACAAAGCAAAAGTTTTCACTAAACCCGCTGGAATACCCCCCTGGTCACATAGTAGCCAGATCTCTTACAGGTGTAGGCGAGTCCTCCTGGCACTGAGGCAGTGGGTAAATCAACGCAGCATTCGGCACATTCTCAAACAATGCTGGAGGTTGTAAAACTCCGAAAGCTTAGCTCTGCCCGTTGAGAAAACAATCACCTGCTGCTTGAATTGGAGAAAAACTTTGTACAGTTTGCTTTACCATATTTTTGTGAAATTATGTCTCTTTATTTATCTCTGATGATGAGAAATACATTTTTATGTTCTGCAAGCAAAATGTTTTCAAAATAACTATATAGAAAGCAGAAAAAGTAATATGGAGAGTATCAAATCATTCACGAGTTCCTACTATTTAAAACTCCAAGGGGCTCTGTCCATTTTCGTTAGATCAAGTCATCAGTGGTTAAATTACATTGTTTTACACTCGACATGAGACTTAAGCCAAGCATTCTGCAGCATTACACAATATAGCAAGACACAAAAGTGAGTCATTTTAATGCTATTAATTCAAAATCAACTTTTCTTGTTTAGGAAAGATTATTCATTTTAGATCAGCGATAGAAACATGTTCAAATTAATTCTGCTCCAATACTATTGTAATGCTTCTAATGTACTATGCATAAAGCATGTAATGCACACGTCATTCTCTGGAGTAAATATTTGATGGAATAGGCCATTCTGGAGTGCTCCAATATCATGCTGTGTTTTGGTGTAGTTTTATTAAGTCTCTAGTATATGACACGACTCCCTGTAAATCAAGCTTATGAATAGCTACATAGCCTACCTTCTGAGCTGTTTGATATGGTGGAAGTGAGCTTGTTAGAAGGGCTATGGTGCTTAATGTATATATACTCATACTGTGTGGGTTACTATTCTGAAACTATTAAAAAATTCCTCTCATAAAGGGACAGTCTTATCGAGTGCATTGTCTGATGCTTTCTCAGAGGCTTTTGACTAGGCTGTTAAACACATAGAAGTGCAGCTTCATAAATAATTAAACAGACAACAGATAGAACAGCAGAGTGTATTATCCAATCGATATAAAGAAGGTTGCCAGAGAAGCCTGAATTATGTAATTTAGTAGTTTATCGATTAATTGTATACAGATGTGTACATTGTCTGCTTACACATGTGATCACAACTAAATCTCCCTCATAGTTTACCGCTGCATTCAGCAAGAGCACAGAAAGGCATATGTTTTTTAGAATTTCTCTCTCTCTCTCTCTCTCTCTCTCTCTCTCTCTCTCTCTCTCTCTCTCTCTCCTGCAGATGTATAAGGTACTGGGTTCTACTTTGTGTGAGCGCCACAGGGTAGGCATTTGGAAAGGTTATGTCCTTTGCTCCAGGATTCCATAGAGGTGGCATGTAAGGGGAAAAAGAAAAAAATGACTTCAGTGTCCCTTTTTTTAGACAGCATGTATTGCATAGGATACCCAACACACACGCACACCCAACACACATACACACACACACACACACACACACACGCACACACACACACACGTGTGCTGCCCTGGCGTCACACACTTACAGCTGAGTAGAGCCCAAATATATTCTGCACCAAGTGCCAAAGGGAGAGAGGAAGTCATCACAGAGTGTCATATTTACATAACTTGTATCTGTTACACGGTAAACCCTTATCATCTACATCTTGAAACCCTTTTCTCCTCAGGAGTTTAAGTCCTTTGCCCCGCCCACTCCTGTGATTGGTACAAAACAGATGGGTGTGTGTTCCATCTGGTTCTGATTTGGGACAGGGAGTGTAAAGGGTTTGAGAGAGGGGAGTGTTCAAAAGAGTGGAAGAGGGAAATAGGAGAGGCTCGATTTTAATCACGCCAAGTCAAGGCAGCTGACCTTCACAGCAGTGGAAGTGGTTGGTGTCTATGTTTTGTGTGTGTAAGGGTGGTGGTGAGTGTTTTTCAAGACATGTGCAGTGGTCTTCAAATGTCCTCAGTGTATGTGAGCCAGGGAAAAGTAATTCACACGTTATGATTCACCCTATTGTCAGGTCCCACAACGATGGTCATTCTGTGAAATACGTGAAATTAAAAATATGCAAACCACCTAGCTTTTTAAAGACAAAATAATTCTGAAATCATTGTTAAAGAGCAATCAATTGAATAAACAATTAATTATAACAAGGATAAATGTTATAATTAACATTTATCCTTGATTAAATGTTTTCCAAGCATTCATTTATAAGAATTACTCATGTTTGAATGGATTTGTTGGAGCAATGTGACCTTACATGAATCACTATTCACAAGTCTACCATTTACCTGCACCGAGACACAGGCTCTGGTCTTCACCCACAAATGCATCAAATAAAGCACAAAGGCGTCATCAGCCTGATTTAGGCATGGTTTACTCATGAACGCTGAATGTTTCTAATTATTAATACAATATTATAACTTATTTAACGATTCACGGATCCCCTCAACTGAAAACTCTCAAATACTCCTGACAAGGTCAAACTCTTTTAGCCAGAACACAAGTTCCCACGAAAGCACGTTATTTGTCCCCGACAGCATATCACGTTTGACCGTGACCTCAGGTAGCTATGACCATTTTATGACTTTGTGACACCAGTCTTCTAGCAGGTGCTGGGATAATGCTCTGTGAGATATAGCAGAGTTTGTTATCTGTCAGCTGACATTTTCCGAGGCCCACGTGGGGTCTCGGAAGCTTGGCGTTGGTTTCAAGGCAGAACTGTTCAAGACTCAGCTAGCATAGTCGCTGTTTGGCCCCAGAGTCTGATCAAGGATAAACAGGCTAATAATAGCACTATTATCCCTCCTCTGTCACTGCATTCACTATGTGTGAGACATTTAACATAGCCACAGCAGCCAGCTCTATCAGTCTGAGCAGTCTGATAAAGGGACCCAGTAAACCATAGAATGCAAAGATAATTTGGCGAAGAAAAAGTAATTCTAAGAATGATTTACTACCACTGAAGTCGATGAACGATAGAGTTCAGGCTGCAGAATTCTAATATCTCAACAACGGCATTCCATCGCTGCTGTCTTGTCGATAGATTGTTTATTGCGCACTAATTTGGGCGAGTCACTTTTATATGGTAATTACGCTTGCCTCACGCGGCAGAAAGTGGCATTCAATTAAAAATCTGTGAACCAAAACTGCGTTTTCAGAGTAATTCTTAAAACATATAATTGGCTGTCACATATTACGAAAAGTGAGTCCTGACTGAACAGTTAAGAAAGGCTGGAAAATGAACAGGTGCAGACACTCCTTGAAAAAAGCACTAATTATCTGAGACATGAGCCATCACCTTGGTAAGTGCAGACGCGTTTCGTTTTTCTATTTAACAGTGACATCTAGTGGAAGAGATAAATACTACATTGGATTAAAACCTCAAGTGGGTGGCTGCAGATCTGGCTATTCAGATGCTGAGGGATGAGAATACTCCCCCATGTACTTCGAAGTGCATTTGGTCTTTGTCACGACAGAGTTTATTTTTAAATGAATTATTTTTGGTATTATATCTTAGTGTTCTTTGGCAAGGATTGCCGATATTGTTACAGAGACAAGCAATGACATGAAAAAGGCTCAATGAAAAGTCTTCATACATGTGTAAATCCCCTAAACTCTTTACACGTCATTTATTTATGACAGATCTGATGGACTGAAGTGAAATATTTGTGCTCAGTGCAGAAACAGCTCAATAAAAGATCAAAAGTCCAGTCCTCTCTTAATTTTCATAACATTTGAGCAGAACCAATGATATAACTACTTGTCAGCTTACAGACATTCTTAGACATTTTCTCAAAACATACATGAGAAAAAGTGTTACTGCAATTTCTCTGTGTAAAACAGAAAGTAACAGCAGATTACCTCACATCACACAAAATAAAAAATCAAAGCCCTCCACCAGATATACTGATTCAATTAGGATATACACAACCATCTTACTAACTCTTAGGGAATTATCTGTGTGAATGACAAAACAGAGCCTACGTATCCTTTTGGCTATGACTGAAAATGTAATCCTGGAATTCAGTCGCTGTTTCAATAAATATACACTGTGATGATGTTGTTGAAACAAGTACATAAAAACGTAAGGAATACAAGGGAAAAACGGTGTCACACATCGAGGGAAAAAAAAACATCTCAATTGACAAAAATATGTGTTTTGCTCACCCTCAAAGGCTTTCCAACAAGTATCTTAAAAATTCATGGAAGCTCATGCGCATGAACTGTGGCATTGTCTTATGAGGAAATAAAAGCGGTTTAAACATGAGAATAAATGTTTAATCAATGATCCAAACCACAGAAGAACCGACAGCATAAATAGAAAATGTCTACATGTGGAGGCCCACGGGGTGAATTTAACTGACGTTGTCTGAGAATTCTTTAAAGAAACGAATGTTATGACATTTCAGTACAGCAAATTATTTTGTGTCTCACTCTGAGAATGGAAGAAAAACAGCACATGAGCTAAAAAGAATACTTAACCGTAATGAGAGGACTTAATATATGTATAAACCTCCAGAGTGGAAAGTAACAAGTCAATAGTAGATATTATTCATTTATTTTGTCTGTAAATATTTGAGCCAAATGTTTATAATCAGAATGAGAGTAGGGACTGTTAGGTCATGGACAGGTCTCTCAAATGTGGACGCACTCCATATACAATTCATGGGTTTTAAACAGAGTGTTCAGACGTTATGAATTATGCCCCCAGCCTACATTTGCCCCCAGCCTACATTGGACCAAAGTAAAGCAATGTAGATATGAGCACTATTTAAAATGATTCTTTTTGTAGACAGAGTAGGCTATTGACTCATATGGGCTTGATTAAGAAATGTTGGAGACGGCTTTGTAATCTTTTTCTGAACTTAACAGACACACACTGATAAACATGATCCTAAATTTCCTCTTAGACACACAAGCACTGTCAACGTATAAAAAATTAAGCAGTTGCCTGACCTTGACCAAGGTGAAAAGAAATGCTGAAATGATGCCAGCACCAGGACTGGAGTCACAAAGTCCCATGCCTCATAAATGCACTACCATAATATTCACACAGTTATTGCTACTGGGTGGCCTACACTTGGCCAAAGCCAGGAGAACTTATGTAGATATATTATAATGTAGCCAAAATTATTCTGCATTATTTATGTGCATGCCAGTGATAGACAAACATCCTCTGTATTATTCAAATGCACAGTTGTTTGGCATTGTGCAGCTGATAGTTACTTTGGCTATCTCTGTCTCCCCCTCAACCCAATCCCCACTTCCTGCTGAGAAAATAAAAAGATGGAGTTGGCCAAAGCGTCTCTCTGTATCTTCACCACTGGCCTAACTGTGATTCAACCTGTAATACAGCAAGTAAACATAATGAAATGTCGGCCACTCAGGTCATTAGCTCGCCTGATATGCGGCAGGTAATATTTGGTTACCCTCTACCGCACCCACAAGTGACACGGGTGGAAGGGAATTCTATTTGGACGTGCGGCGCTTAGGGAAATATATACCGTCCACGCCGCACATTTGCCTCTCATCTGCAAATTTCCAATTTTCCACATGGCGTGCCAAGGAAAATGGACTCAGAGTTTCTCCGTGTAAAAATGGCATTCGCTCCGCGCGTTCTGGATCGCAGGCTGTCAGAGTGCCGGCAATGCTATAGGGTGGGTTTCAGTTACTCGAATGCCTCACTGACTTTGATGTAAATAAAACAGAAGCTGTACTCATATTTGACATGTACCTCAAACGTTAAACAGTTGTTAACTCAAATCTTCAATACACAATATATCCTCTACATAATCAATAATAATAATGATGTGGTACGTCTGTCCTTTACAAAACGCCCATTCCAGGTGCTCTAAACCTGAAATACATAAGCATATGTTTACTATGGTTTAACGTCACCCATCAGCCACAAATAAAAGGAATTAATCAGGCATGCTGAAAACCTACAGCCCTTGACCAAAATTAGATTATGACATGTTGATACTGAAATCTGAGAACATCTCCCTGTGGTAGCCCCTCGTTCACTGGTAAATCTTTAACTGAAGAAAGGAAAGATCTGTCTATGGTAATGAAGAAGGTATGGCTACATATACTGAAAACCAAGGATGTATATCACCCGTGACCAGCCTCATCCTCAGCCTCAAGTTAACTGTTTGGTCATAAACTGACATTTTGTGCTTAACCCTAAACCTGCTAGTGACTTGATTCTACACTTAAATCTAATGGAGGGCTCCAAAGGAAGAGAATGACACTAGCATCACCCTAATGAGCTGGACTGAAGTACTCCAAGTCCACAGCCGTGTGATATATAGGTATGGTTGGCACTAATCCTTCTTACCCATGTGAGACAGCTCCCCAGTGGACATGATAATGCAACTTTGGACATCCAGAGACGCCTAATGGAAAAAAGATCCTGTCGAGAAAAGTTCATTCAGAGCTGGCTTAAAGGCAGCTAGTTCACTATCATTTCGTATTCCTTAGATTTCCTCTTCCTTAATTTGCAAAAGATGCAAAAGTGATGACTCGGCGTAAAAATGTTCCAAGGAAGATGGTTAGCCGACACTATTTACAATTCCTCACAGATATTTTCTTCTTCTGAATATATTAAAATCGTCATTGATATTCTCCACTCTCCCTCAAAAACCTATTTACATGTGCTTCCCTTTCTCATTTATGTTTCAGAGCACAACCCTCCATTTGCCAAGTGCCCACATCAGAAAATAAATAAATTATGTGAACTGACATGAGGTAAAAGCCAAGATGTGGCATTTCTGCAGCAGGTGTTGGTGGTTTTTGTGGAGTTTGTTTTGAGGATGGTAATTTTCACTGCCACATGGAACTTGAATTTGGCCTCTCTTGGTGTTTGAAGACGAAAAATTGAAAGTGACTATCAAATATTCTTGGTGAACAAAGGGATGAAATAAACTCGACGATGTTTTTGAGATTTCCCTCAGCAAGCTGGGTAATGCTGATAATTAAATGGAGAGTTTTGATCAAAAGAAAAAAAAATGTTTTGCCTGCTTTTTTTTTTTTTATTATTGTTTTATGAGACTGCAGACCCTTTCGGTATCATTTAATTTTAAATAGAGCTCAGAAAGAAACAACCAGAAAAACAACTAAAAAAGAAGCTAGACAGCTCACAGACAAAATAAACAAATTAGTAAATAAATAAACTGAATAACGACCTCTTAGTGAAAGAAAAGAACTTATAAAAAACCCCACAAAAAACATAAAGATAGTTGACAAAAGCAATGCTGTTTTACCATTCTGTCAGCAGCTAAATTATTATTGCCCTCTAACTTCTAACTTTAATGACAACGAGCAATTACGATGATCTTTTCTGAACTTGACCCAACGTCTTGGCTCATTTACTTGTTTCAGTGCTGAACATCGTGTTTAATAATGATACTGTCACACCCAGAAGAATCCAGATCCTCACAGTCTTCTTCTTCTTCCTCAGCAGCAGCTGACGAACCTTTACTGGAACATGGGCCCATTTCGACGGCTGCCTAGTAGTAAGTAAGTGTCACTTTTTTTTGTTGTTGCTGTATATCTTCAAAATCTTAATGTTTGATCAAAAGAAATCAAAGGTAATGCCAAGGGTTGTATTGAGTCTATATATCAAAAAGTGTCAATGTTCCCTTTCGGTCACTTGCTTCAAGGAGAAAAGCCCAGTAAAACAGATTAAAAGCAAGTGACTGAAACATATCACACATACATGACAGGTGTAATCCCGTAGGCGGTGATTTCTCCTACACATGAAGCTATACCCTACATGAAGCTATACCCTACATAAAGCTATACCTTACAAGTTCACATGATGAAATGATTAAGGTTGGTGATAGTGACGAAGGAACCTTCTCAGATCACGCTATCTGCCTCTCCATTCCTCCAGCAAAGGCCCTCTGATCTGTTTCCCTGCAACTTGCTACCCATGGGGCCTTCTTTAAATGATAATTCTAACTGGCCGTCAGCAGCCCTGTCGTACCCTGTATTTATGTAGTCTATGTTGGAGAAACTTGGCTAATGAATTATTAATCGGTAGCACTGCTGTTTTCAGTAATTTACCCCCTTGTTTCCTGGCAATTTTATTAAATCGCTGCGGCCTGGGCTGACCAGTCAAATAGGGGACCATGCAATATTCATCACCCAAGATGTATGGAGTTAGCCCCACGGAAGCCTGGAGATTTCAACCCGAACAATGGGAACAACAACAACAAGCAACAACGGCAGAAAATCCATGTCTCTGTATGGAATAAGTCAGCTTACTGTTACCTTAAAAAGGGAAACTTTTGTGGGGAACTCACTCCCCACACGTTGAACTCCTCTTGCTCTGTAGCTCTAAATGGTTTTTGCATTTTGAGTTTACACACACCGTCCCACAGTCTGGTAATGAGGTCAAATGAGAGGTGCATGCTTGTGCACACAATTATCCCTCACCCGTGCAGCAGCTGTGAATACATTTGTGTGGTATGTGCATTGTAGAAGCTCTGCTGCTATTGGTCAGATGGCAAATGATTTTCAGGGCTGCTTGCTGCCTTTCGGCCCCATTTGAACTCATACGTGTTCAAATGAATGCATTTCAATTCTGCACAGGTCATATAGTTCACTGAACATAGGAAGAGTTGGATGGTGGAATGACAAATCATGTACACCAGCACACAGTGCCAGCAGCCATAGTAATTTAACTCAATAAATTAAATTTGCAATGATTTCAAATGTTAACAAATTTTAATTTTATTCACTCATATTTAGATTCATTCATTCATTCATTCATTCATTCAAAATACACACATACATCCAACATGTATCTGCTAATTCAAAATAATACTACTAATAATCTAATACTAAATATTTAAATAATAAAAGTATAGTTCAAACAACACCATATTAGATTTTTCCACATTTAGTTTTCCGCATGAAAGACATATATTAAAGACACAAAACCAGAGGTACAAAACTTGATGTAAGCACCTTGCACTTATGACTGTAAACTTTTGGATTTGACAACAAGACACATGCATCTCAATGTTTACAGTGCAACAGTTGACGAGCAGAGTGTGACAGCCATTCACACCACAAAGTACATTTCACTTGCCTGAATATTCTTGTACAAGGCAAACAGACGTGCTGCAGAATGCTCATGACTTATGATGTCATGAGTCAACAATAGGTCAGAGACAGGGTGAGAATGAAATGAGTCAGAGGATAGACGGGGAACTGGTGGGTGGAGGACAACACGGGGCGGAGCTGTGTGGTTTGGAGCGACAGAGAGAGCACCATAGACATTTCCTCTGTGACTTAGGTGTAAAAAGTAGTATCAGCGACGACTCTCTGTCCGGACCATTGGGTTGAGGGTCAGAGGAGGTGGAAAAACCGGGAGTGATGGGGTAAGTTGATAGCTGTCCCCAAGAGCCACAGGGGCACTGTGGTACAACGACTTGTCTAAGTGGGTATGACATGTTTGTTGTTTTAAACTGCATTGTGCATAGTAGGTGCAAAAGGGACACTGCAAAGGGAACAGCAGCGAAGCACAGTTATTTGGGTAAACACATACATCCAAAAGAGCACAGTTAGACAACTGATGTTGTACTTATTAATCTGTAAATCTACTTCAGTTCATCTAAATACCGCTTATGTATTAGTATTAGTTCCTTACTTTAGCTGACTGAAGGCTTTTGAGTTTTTTTTTTTAAAAAGTAGTTGTAGGGGCAGATTGTAGGTGTCAGGTTTAGATTGAGTTCAAGGTAGATTACAGTCAGAGCTGACGCAGGATTTGACATTTTCACCAACTTGCACTTGCAGCAATATTGTCCATTGTGATATTGCCGTAAATTGTAAATTTTCTCTGCGCATAAAACTGAGACAGATAAGTTAGTTATGACGAGGCATTACTATACGTCACATGTGAGTTACAAAGCAGAGCTTATAACTGCATTTATAAATTGTTTTCAGAAGAAACAAAATGCTGACTATACAAAATATTCTATCATTTAGTGATAGATAGTAACCATAACAATAGTCACAGATTTCCCCAGCATTACCTGAATAGCCCTTATGTCAGCTTTTCAAAAGTAGAATGGTAGGCTGTAGTGACATTGGTTAGACCTTGTTCTTACTTGCACAAGAAGCAGTGGGCGACAGCCCAGAAAAGCATTTTGGCAGAATGTTTACAAACAAGGTTGGCAGATGAATGAAAAGATGAAAAAAAGAGGACGGAGACGAATAAAAAAAGAAAACAAACAACAATGGCTAGAAAAAAAAAAAAAGGTCTACGCCGGAAAGCCTCTTCGTGTCAGCGAACATCACAGCGTTGGCGTCGTTGGCGTACATGAATCTTTAATGCACCGACGAGACCGGTTGAATGGAAGAGGGTGAGAGTGGCTTCCAAGAGATGCCACTTTCTTTAATATTTATTTATTTATTTTTTATTTCATACATACCTGAATAAAGCCAGTTATCAGATTTCCTCAGACACTGGATCAAAGCAATGCCTCGGTGCCACAGGACTCAAGCATTTCCCATTCAAATGTCAGAGCTCGGAGGAAGATTACTGAGGACTCTCAAAGACGCGTTAAGGTCAGTCAGAGTGGACTGTGGGGGCCAGTAATGTGATCTGATTGTACAGAGGAGAGTCGAATAGGTCAGTGCGCAAATGTGGGGAGAGCCTTCAATAGCGATGCTTGTCAGAAGTCAGCCACTGCACACAGACAGGCTTATTTCTCTCTCTCTCTCTCTCTCTCTCTCTCTCTCTCTCTCTGTCACACACACACACACACACACTCTTGCTCTACCTCCGTTGGCCTAGCAATCCCCAGGCAATTATTCTTAACGCTCCCTTGCGGCTTGAATGTCATGAGCTAAGGAATGGCGAGAGAGAGAGAGAGAGAGAGAGAGAGAGGGAGAGAGAGACAGAGAGAAGGAGAGCGGGGAGGTGGAGAGAAAGAAATAGAGACTGTGCAGGCTGGTCTCTGTACTTCATGGACATTAGCCCTCTAACAGTTTAGAGACATTACTCAGTACCCCCCCCCCCCCCCCCCCCCCCCCCAGCCCACTGCCACCAAGACTCTGAAATACACGTGTACAAATGCCGACTTCACTGTACAATGGCTCTCCAGGGTTAGCATTAATAACAATAACACTCTAAAATAGGCAATTAGAGAGTGTTTTTTTGGGGTGGGTGGTGGGGAATACAACGAAACATCATAGTACTTGAATCTGCCTATTTTCTCATACAAACAGCTGATGTGTTAAAAAAAAAAAAAAAAAACAAAATGAAAGGAGATGAAATGAAAATCTCTCATCTGTGAAGAAAGCCAATGAAACAATGAAAACAAAGTCAGTGTGTGGTCATTTCCTGTGGGGAAAAGCTGGCAGTGACTTTTGAATGACTCCTCTCTGTCATCTGAGTGATCAGGAGTTCGGCCAATGGCTCGCCTGTCATGACCACTGCTTGCCCCGGTGTGAGACGTGCCAGCCACTGGGAACCAGTCACAGCTGGTGCGGTGACTTGGCAAATCCAGTCTGCTGCTTTCATCTGGATGGGTGATGTACTGGCATTGCTGCAGCCAAACTCATTCTCTCCAGGTGATTGGTCACTGTGAGTTTAATTTGCCTATGCTTGAGTTTAATCATGGATAAACTCTATCTCAAGCTCTTAAGTGAAGATATAGATACAGGGCAAACACATGAAGTGATGGCTATAATGAAAGTCCATGTAAATTTATACTTGATGATTACATACAGTCATAAAACATTTATATAAGCAGGAACATCTCTCTGGCTCGTGAACTGGTCTATTAACATAAGTTAGCATATGTACACATTTATTATCATCACACAATATGCGCTATTACAGCAGACAATATATCAAATTTCTTGGGCCTTTGGACAATAATTTAAATTATTGCATCTGGCTATGCTGAATGGCTTTTTTGGGGGGGACAAAGCTCAAAATCTGACCAGCAAAATCATTACATCCAAATAAATGTCCCTGTAAACTGGAGCAAAGACTGGCAAACTACTCGGGCATAAAGACATTCTTTAGCAGTATGAAACAACGTTTTACTCCACAGTAGGATTTGGGCTAAGATGAGGGTTAGGTTTCACTACTATTGTGAAAATCAGTGGACAAGTTTAAGGATCCACGAGCTTTTATGCAGCAGCTTGAAAATGGACTAAAGGTTGTCTTGTTTTTTTCATATTTTCCCAAACAGAGAAACCAATAACAGATGATTGGCAGTCTATGGCAGAAAATTCCGTATGAGTCATAATGTCTTCTTGTCTGTCTTGTGGGCAAACAGTAGTTTCACAGTGGTTCATCAAACCTCATCAAACCTTCCGTCTCAAAATTGCTCCGAGTCAGTGCTTCGTCACTAAAGCTTGAATTGCGTAGCCCCAGAAAGCACAATCCCTACGTTTGAATGAATAGAAATATTAACCTAAATCAAACTCAAATCAGAAGGTGTTTAGGAAACAGGATCTCATTTGGCGTGCATACCAACGGTGTCGAAGCAGACAGGTCTCCTCCACTGTTCTCCAGGCACAACAAAAGCAAAGAGCAGGTAGATGCTAATCATTCTGACGGCAAGCTCAACAATGCCTCTTTTATTACAATAGCGTTTCTTTCAGGAGAGAGAAGGGAAAGGAAAGGGAGGTGTGCGGTAGGGGGGTTGGGGGGGGGGGGGGGGGGGGGGGGGGGGGGGGGGGGGGGGGGTGGGGGGGGGGGGGGGTGGGGGAGAAAATATTAATATATTAATCAGGAACAAATGCAGGCAAACAATGTGAGCATGCCAGTGCAGTTTCTGATTCCATTCAGACGGCAGCTGCCTTGAGATGAGTGCTGTGATTCAAGGCTTTCTCTACCTGTCACCAGGCCTTAAATAAATGGGACTTTTATCAGCATACATTACCGCTTCACTCTTCCTCATCTGGGAAAGAAAGAGCGAGAAGAAAAAGAGGAAAAAAATTTAATCTCATGAATGCAGAATACATCAGAATGCTTAGCTCCAATATGATTTCCAACAGACAGGAGCCTTTGTTTAAAACAAATCGCCAAATGCAGCTCTGTATCCGCTCATACAGGTGAGAGGCCACGGTGGAGAAATGAGCTGTTATATATGGAGTGAGGATGGAATCTTTGGGGGTTGAACTAGTCTTTTTGAGGTAGCAGTCTTAATTTATTCTCTCATTTTCAATTGTACATTATTTTTGTAAGGAATACATTAGTCAAAAATGTACATTGTTTTGGGAATTAAGCTATAGAGACATATCCAGTTCACGAAATGGCTATTATTATTTTTGCAATTTGATTCTGTTTTTGTTGTTCTATCTGAGAACTCCGGGGAACTACTCAAAGACCACCAGGAAGAAGTTATCACCTGCTGATTTATTGAGCCAGTTTGACCAAACAGTCAAAAGAGACACTGATACTGGCCATGAGATGCTTCCAGTGATTGAATATTTTGAGTGCTAAAACACCCCATTGTGGCTGTGACTGATACCTGCTGCACTGATACATATCAAGATTCAAGATCCACTCATATGTTTTTCTCCAAAATCAAATAGTTGCTTCAGTCAAAGGAGTTACGTTAATTGGCAGTACTCAGAACTGACAAACTGGCAACATTCAATATGGACCTGAAAACAACAAACTCAGCATTTCATCTCATTCATTGCAACACTCATATTGACAGGTTACATATCCACAATGTTGTTCAGGCTTTGTGGTGGAGATATAATCTTGATCTGAATGAATAGTTTTGACTGACTTATACTAAAGGTCAGTGTGGCTGTTAGCATCAAGAGGCAAAGACAGATCATCTTAGACTTTCTGAAACTCATCTCTATGTACTTGCTGTATAGTGACAATCTAAAAAGCTCAGGTGTGTCTGGGTGAGATACTCCTTTTAGATCCTATTACATTAGGCAGAATGATCTAAGCGTTCGCATCCGGAGGAGAACGTTCTATCTGTGTCTGTTAACCTGATGACAAGTGCCAGATGACTCAACCGATAAGTACAGATTCATGGCCGAAGAGGAGGTGAGGTCAAATAGAGGTGAATGCATGGAGACCCACTCACGAGAGATCATTCGAGAGTTCAGTAGATGATCTTCATCCATATCTAGCGAGCTTGTCATACGGTCTCTTGTGAGTCAGGCTCCTTTGTACCAGTACCTTTCCTTTTGTACCCCTTGTCTTTTTACTCATTGTTTTATAAAAGATGTTCATCTGAGCTAGCAGTCCCACTTACCCGGATAGTTAAGATTCACATCTTGGTTAAACATAAGTGGCAGACACTCATTATGAAGGAAAGTAGCAACCCCCCCCCCCTCCCCTTTCCACTCCCAGCTTAGAATTCCCTGGACAATCACAAGATTTTCTGGGCAGAATCCCATTGTGTTCCACATAATAATCCATTTGAAGTTTAATAGCGATCCAATTAATCATTTTACTAATGGAAATGTCCCCTCCCTCTTTCCTCCTCTCTACCTCCCCAAAGCAAGTCTCCAAACTTGCTTTCCTCAGTAGAGTCGAGATAGCGCACTTGATGAATACACAATGACTGCACCCCCCATGCCTGTGCCACCCCCCCCCATCCCCCTGTCCTAGACTTCTGTCCAGGATGTGGAGAATTAAAACTAATAACCTTCATCCGCTGTCCAATTATGCACAAATTTATTTGGTGGTATTTAATATTCAGAAGGCTCTGAAGCTAATGAATAAGTTTGGACCTTATCATCTCATATTCTTCCTGCTCTCCACTGCTCACTCATTTCATGGCATTTATTCCTCACACTTTTAATTTCTTACGAATGGTCACTTGAAGGGAGGGTGACAGTTTGTGTATGCGTGTGTGTGTGTGTGTGTGTGTGGTTGGGGTGGGGGGTGGGGGGGCGTTGCTAAAGGTTATTTAAGGCATTGAACAGATTTAATGATCCCATAGTTTAGTTGTACGGCATAAATAGACTGAAAGTGATGAAGTTGGAATAGTTACAGAATAACTCCATAGCTATCATTGGTAGTTACTCAAACTGTCAGAGAGATTACACTTATACATTTTTAAATCAGAAAACGTAAAATCCTGTCGCATATTCATGAACGCATTATTGCACTGTAGTAGTTTTGATGGTATATCTAAAATGGTGTGCTGTCGTATGCAAAGTCAATGTATTCTTCATTCTTTTCGCCTCACGATTGTAAATTACTTATGAGTTGTCTGAGAGCATCCATGCAGTGCTCAGAAATCTTCTCAGTTCTGTTCTGCTGGTTTTTATCCAGCCCCTGAGACCTTACCTGCTGCGCATATTTCTCCACAAAAACTGATCCCCACTGCAGTCATTTAAGGCATAGATTCTGTGAAGTGAAATGGAGGGTTTAACAATTCTGCTGTTTTAATCTCCTAGAGCAATAATTCAATCACAGAGATGCCACAAATACAATTATGCAGCAAGTTATTACGGTATTTCTCTGTAAGATTTAAAATGAGTCAGCCAAAAAATGCTCGGTTAATCTCAGGCAATTGCTTTTTGTCCCGACCCAAGTCCAAAAACCTGCACAGTCGTGTATGACTCAAAGTACTGTTTTGTCACAGCTGCTGGCAGGGAGGCAAAAGACTTTTTAACATGTGCCCTAATACCCCCAGTAGGGCAAAACTGGGACAACCCTCATGGCTCTTACACTATATGAATGTGTGTGTGCGTGTGTGAATGAGTGTGTATATGTGTGTGTGTGTGTGTGTGTGTGTGAGTACACAATATGAGAGTACAACTTTATTTGATAACACAACCTTATACTCGTGATCTTCGGGGACTTCATATGAATCATCAAAAGGGTGAAGGTTTCCACTTCTATCATCAGGATATGACCACACATTTTTTTTTAAAATTGTTTGGATAACTGAATAATGATAATCCTGCTACCCTCTCACCCCTGGAACGATAACAACTGGTAATTTGGCAATTCTGCCTCGTAGCATGCTTAATGACTTTGGGAACTTTTCAGTCTCCGCTTATATTAGGCCTCAAAGTGCAGTCAGTCGCACCATAAAGTTGCTGACAAGACTTGAATAAGAACAGATTAAACCACGGCAACTGTTAATGTCTACTGGACACTCAGTATGTAAGCGGATGCTGATTAAACGCTGTGGGGTTTTTTTTTTTTTTTGCCTTAACCAACATTCCAGCTCTAAAAACAGAAATCAAAGGACAGCTTTAACATGCTGTCAGTGTTAACATTCCGATGACAACTTCAGTGACCACTGAATGAATCTCGTCCAATAGGAATACGCTGATTTTTAATTACACTAATGCGGCTGTATCAACGAGGCGGGTTAGCACTAAGAGACAGGAGCCAGCTGAGCACATGTAATGCTTCATCAACATGTCCTACTCCCACACAGCTGTGTTCTTTCCATCAAACCAGAAACAGCTTCAACAGATGATTAACACTTTTATTTCCTCACCACTAATCTCACAGGCGTGTGAGGAAACGTTGGCCTCTGATAAGCGGGAAAAAGATGCATTACTCTATGTTGTGGTAAAACTTATCACAAAGCCCCATGTGGTTTGCAGTCTTCATAACAAAACCATGGACAATTGTTGGGATCAGCAGTGTATTTTAATTTGATGGGGGGAAAAAAACTTTATCCTCCTTAAAGCCATTGCAAAATTGCTCTAATTTGTTTATGTTTTTTTGTGGGGGGGGGGGGGGCATTGTTTTCAAACTCATGCACTTAATACTCCCTGCAAATGACTTCCATGGATTTAACTGACAACAAATCCATCTTTCTAATGGACTGAACTGACAACAAATCCATCTATGGGAGAGAAAGTGAATACCACAGTAAAATTTCAAGTTAGGTTTGAGGAAGCGTGTTTATGTTGCTCTTTTAATTTGTCCTCAAACTCTCTCTCAACTAAAACAGTCCGACAACCGGACACATCTTTAGTTTTCGTCCCCTATAGGGCAGTAGCCTAACGGGTATGTTAAAACGGAAGGGAGCCATGGGCTTAACCAGTTCTGTCACTGAAACTCTAGGCTTATTTGTGCTGCACTAGGGAGACCCAGGATAAACAGACCATTAAAAAGCAAAAGAAAAAAAAAAAAGACTATAGTTTTCTTCACAACGGTAAAGCTGCCTGACTAACAGGACACCTCTTTTTAAGAGAACCACATAAAAAACAGACAGTCTTAATGATCAAACTTGGCTATCTGAGTAAAAGCGAAAAAAAAAGAAAAAAAGATTCGGCTCCTGTTGGAAAGACCGTGGTTCCATACACCAACTGAATCGTGAACTGATGTCAAAAAGCAAAAAGTTCTGTTTCACCTAAACAAGCTCAACCTTTCACTCCCAGTGCCACAGTTACTTCCCTGAAAATCACACAACGATCCCCCTTCAGACTACTGGTCATTACCTGCCCAAGGTTATGGGTAACAGTCGAGGAAGCAAGTTTAGGGAGCAACCATCAGAACAGATCATACACTGAGTGCTCAGATATGCGTGAGATGTCGCTCTACTCCTACCCATGCCGTTCTATTTCAAGTCTCTGGATGAATTCCTGAACACTCATCTGCATGGTATCACTCCAATACATAAACTCAATGTGTCATACGTCCTTCCTGTAGCTGCCAGCAGTAAAGCTATGGGCATATAATCACAGATTATACGTCTTAATGTACTGTACATCAAATCAGAAGGAGAAATAAAGCTGAAAGAACTGCATAAAACAAATCTTAAAGGGCCAGAGTTTTGAAAAAAACAAAACAAAAAAAAAAAAAAAAACCCTTGAAGCTAAATTGAAGCTAAATAGCATTTTGTTAAATGCCCTAAGCTTTTTAGGCACAGACTAATCTTAATCTGTCCCCTTGTAACAACTACATAAAATAACCCTATACAGAGAGAGAGAGAGAGAGAGAGAGAGAGAGAGAGAGAGAGAGAGAGATCTCCTTGAGGATGTACAGTTGGTAGTTTTATAATGACATAACTGATACAGTATAAATCAACCCTCCATGCTCAATACTAGAAATTTAAGAGCAAAGCCAATGGGTGCCGTAACAGTGCAAATCCCTACTTAAGTTATTAACCCAGCCAAGAGTTTAATCATCCTCTCCTTTTCTAATACATTTTGCTTGGAGGAGAAGTCACTTTTCCTTATGGAGAGAGAGAGAGAGAGAGAGAGAGAGAGAGAGAGAGAGAGAGAGAGAGAGAGAGAAACATATTTGGAAAACAATTGCTCCTAAGATTATGGTAATCCATTTTGAAATTCCAGCTCTGTCTCGCTGCTCTGGCTGAGAATGTAAAAGACACAGAGCTCTTTCAGGGATCAGGTTGTTTCATCAATGCCTCAATGTCTCATAATCAGCTTTTCAGTACAGTCAGTCTCGTGACTTGTGCTATGCTGTGTTGAAGTGACACTAAACAAAAACAAAACCAAAAACAAAAACAAACAAACCCACAAAATGGCACTGGGTCTTCAACTGAACTAATATGGATTTCTAATCATACATGTGAGGATTTTTTTCCGGTATCTTTCTCTCACCTCAAACTCTTTGTCACTCAGTGTATGTTTGAGAGATTCAACAAAGGAAGGAAAATGCAATAGATTACAGAGAGCGTACTTTGATGGAACATTCTCAACTCGTGATCACATGATATTGGGTTTCCTCACTGTGAATCAGCCCTGAAGGATATTTTCTCTCTCTCTCTCTCTCTCTCTGAAATCCATATATTACGCTGATACCCTCACCAGAAAAATCAGTTATGTGTTTTTACCCTCACTTAGTAGTGTGGCTTTACCCCTGAAGTACATCCAATCGAAAAGATAGCACAAAATGCACTTTTAAGATTTTAAATGGAGCCGGATTAAGGATTAATGTGGGCAAGTGGGCCTTGGCAGATGGGCTGCAGGGGGTTTGGATGTGGACTAGTCAATAAGTATCCCTGTACACCCTCCTCAGGATTATGATGGGCCTGTGAGATTACAGTGCATTATAAACATACTTCTCACTCATCTTGGCTTTTGACTGTTTCATGGAGATGCTCAGATGACAGTATTTCTTTGATCGTCTCTGAGAAGAACACTGACCCTCTGTATAATTTCCTTTCTCCTACCTTCTTTCTGTTTGTTTTGTGCCCTAACCTTTTCTCTAGCTCCCTCTGATTTACAAAGAAATTAAAAAAAAAAAATCATACACACACACACACACACACACACACACACTTTTTCTATTCCTTGCCTCTAAAGCACAGCTCCTCTTATTATCTTACAGATTTCTCAGAGTTCTCTCTGGGGGATTGGAGGTGTGAGCCTTTTAGGTAAGAGAGAAACACTTGAAGAGGCTTCTTCAGACAGATGGGAGAGCAGTGGCGGGGCTAAGGCGCCTGACTGACTGCATAATTTAGTGAGGTGCCGCTGACATAGCCACCACAGAGGAAAGAGAAGGGTACTGTCTGAATGACAGCCCCCCCCCCCCCCCCCCTCCCCAAAAACAAAACCCCCACAAAAACCCACCACCAACCCTAATACACACACACACACACACACACACAATCGTCTCCACTGTCCTGGTACTTAACTACATAAAACATAAGCCAGGTCACCTCCCCCCAGCCCGCCATAAACGTCGCCCACTGAGCATGACTGAATTTCTGCTTCTAAGAACTTTCAGCTCACTGGTAACCACAAATGGGTCACAGGATTGAACAAACAGGCATTTGGCTACCGGCCCAGGCTACAACACACAATCTTCCCGACTGAGAGAGGCTGCTTTATAAAGGAAAGGGTGACTTTAGGTAAGCGTTCATAAATTGAACTCTTCACTGTAACACACACACACACGTGTGAGCGTGCACGCATGCACACACACACACACACACACACACACACACACACACACACAGACAAAACCCCTTCACATACTCTCAGAGTGAATTTTCAGTGAGAGGTCTATAAAAGAGCTTGTGAATGAGCCATTAGCCTTGTTAAAGCAACATCCCACTATGGTATGAATAGATGTCGAGTGAAAAACAAAACAAAGCAAAAAGAATAAAAAAAAAGAAAAGGATAAAGAAAGAAAGAAAGAAGTCTGAATATAAAGGAAAGGAAACTTGTGAACTGTGAACAGAATATGCAAATGCATGTCTAACTGTAGAAACAGATTACTGTGATTAATACCTGTGACCAATTTCACTATCTCAGCTAGAGAGCTGTTACCCAATGACAATTATGAAATAATTGGTGAAAAGAACATCAATACTTCAGTTTTCTCCAGTATACACCTTTATTTTGTAATAGTTATAATATGACTTTGGTACTGTTTGTCGTCAAGTGAGATATTTCAAGGAAGTGCTAATTTGCTTGTTTGTAATTAGTATGGCTGGGTTCCCTCAGCTAGCTTCATACCTAGGAAAGTAATAGGAAGTGCTTTAATTTACTCAGCCCAACGGACCTGCAGAGGAAATAATTGCTTTTTATAAAAACTGTGCTGTAGTTGCACCTGCACCATAGCCAATTATTATCTCCACAAGTAACCAAGTATGAGTCCTGACTGTCAGAGACTCAAAAAATAATTCCTTTCTGCTATGCTAACTAGTTTCTATATAGCACTTCACAACACTTCTAGCTACAGTGGCATTAGCAACTTGTGTACATAATTTACACACTGATTTAGCTGAAAGGATGGCCTAAGGGTTGCAAGCTGGGAGAACACACAGTACCTTTTAGCCCTTAGGGAGCTCTGGGTGGCAAAGCCATGTTGGATTTTGACTGAAAGCAATGACCTAGCTAACGCTAATAACCAGGACATGAAACTTGTTGCAGAGCGATTAAGGAGCTAAGTAAACGTATTGGTCGAGGCGAGTCTGGGGTGTAAGCATTAATGAGATGGGGGAAAAAATTACAAACATAATCTCATTATTTGTAATACCCTTAATTAATTGCTCTCCAGGCTTTGGTCTAGTCTGGTCTTGCATGAATGTGTTAGCACAGTGTAACACGGCCCCTTTTGGCTTGGAGCTGCATACTCACTTGCCTGGGACAATTAACTGCTGAATTCTCAGCCGTGGATTAAACTGAAGTGAATATCAAGCAGGTGATTACACCCAGAGAGTCCACTGACACTCATGCTCATGTCCATCTCAGAGCTCACCAGACAGTAGTGAACTCATCCTTCTTACTCACTCATATTCTCTGTCTGTCTGTCTGTCTGTCTCTCTCACTCACTTACTCACTCTCTCCCTCTATTTATGTCTGTCTCTCTCTCCAACACACACACACACACACACACACACACACACACACACACACACACACACACATCAGGGTTATTTCAATAATGCATTTCCCTCTCACAGCATACACTGTGCTATATATCACTTTTCACAGCTCTCAGAGAAATGAACCTTACCACCTCTCTCTTTCTCTGTGTCTCTCCTAACACTCTCCTAACAAAGGGAAAAGAGGCAAGTTTTACTCCTTAATGAGACTGGCAGTCATTTTAGAGGGTAGTCCGACCATCAAGTCCAGTGCACTTTAACAGGTAGACTAACTTTCTGGATTCAGAAATAATGACGACTGTCTTCTTTCATCCCGTTACCAAAAGCGTACAAGTCTCACTAATATATATATATATATTTTTACCACTTTCTGTGTATACAAGCATGTTTCAAGAGGATGGATGGAAGGAAACCCTATTCAAGAATCTGTGCATTCCTACATTACTGATGTAAGATATGTAGGTATGTACTAATGTAAGGTACATGTTGCTATCAATGCACTGAGTAGAAGTCGTGGAACAAAATGCCCTGCATTAAAGTTTGCTGCAAGCTTTTGAGATAACCTATAAGGTAGTTTGATTGTGAGGCCAGGAGCTCCAGCAGGTCCTCACTCTAGTGATTACACACCCTGTCCGTCACTTCCCGATGACTGACAGAGCCAATCAGAGAGTCCAGGGGAGGAGTTGAAAGAGAGCGAAAGAACCTTTGCTTGACAGCCGTCACTGGCAGCCTCCTTTGAGCCCGACCCTGATGAGAAGATTAGAGCGAGGGAAAGGTCCTCCTTTTAATAAACGTGCCCTCAGAGCTGTGAAAAAGCAATGGTCACAGACAAGCAATTAAGATAAGTGGACAGGGGCATTATTCGAGAGACCCAGCAAGAGATTGACAAGTCACGAAAAGCTAAATTGACCTTTAGATATGTGTGGAGAGCAGGTGGTGGATAGCAAGCATGTGTGTGTGTGTGTGTGTGTGAAAGAGAGATTGGAGGTGGGCTGGTTTGGGATGAGATGGAGGAATAGTAAGCACCAGAAGGAACCAAACCAAATATCTGAAAATATATATGAAAAAAGGGTTTTTTTTTTTTTTTTTTTTTTTTATTCTTCTCAGGGCAGAATGGATATATATTTGACAGTGATAAAATGAGTCCTGGATAAGATGCTGAAATACCAGCAGGGAGGAACACAAGGGCTGACTGATTGCCATTCTTTGCTCCATTGTGCTGTAATCCTCAAAGCAGCCTACAGGGGCAGGGTGCCAGCTGACAGGTCGGATGGGAGCAGAGGGAACGCCAAGCTCTCAGATGGAATTAGAAGGCAAGAAGGTTGTCAAAAGAGCTATCAGCATGCCTGAGAGCTTGCATTATTAAGAACACAGCCTTTGGTGAACAGTATTTTTTTTCTCAGGGCAGCAGACTTGCACCCCCCGCTACCCGCCACAACCAACTCCAACCCTGGATGATACCAGCGGGCTGATGTGGCTCAATCCTGTGGTTTACAAAAGCTTTACGATGTCAGACATTCACACACAAGCAGCAGCTAACATGCCCAGTGCACCTGTTTCCTCGGCCCTTCCATTAGCTGTGGTAGATGTTATCAAAAGGGCTGCTGCTTTCCTCTCAGCCACTGCTCTGGGCCTCTTAAGAGGAGCCTCGATTCCAGTCGTGGTCTCCCACTCTGTTTGAAACAGCTGCTGCTGGATAACTTACCTAAACAATGGCAACATCACGCTTGTTACAGGAAACAAATAAGAACAATTTGGTTATGGGCATGGAGAATTTATTTTAGGATTTGTTTATATCAACTGGTTATTATGAACTGAAAATACTGATGCATAGCCCCGTTATATGACATGAATTCTTCATGTTAATTGGAAGCCAATGACAATATGAACTGTGTTGCATTGCATGAAAACTGTCATTCATTTCAGTTGCACATACGTGGCTTTGAGTGCATTTGCTATTGTCAGTCCAGGTTTGAGGGTTGCAAATGGATAAACACTCATTGAATTTGCAGTTTGTGGATTGGACTTGGACCTATGGGTTTATTTCATGATGTACTTGATATTTAAATCACCATGCAGAACCACAATTACAATGATGAATGATTCAACCTACTGACTCCACTATGGCTCCAGATCATGGAGGAGGTAAGTGTTTATATGACTGCTAAGATATATATGTATGTAATACTGATGGGTTTGCAGTGTCTTACATATACCCACCCACATGTTCTCTTTCTCTCTCCTCACCAATGACTGTAAGGACATTTTGACTGGGGCCCATGATCCCAAGGGTTAAGACTGAAAGGATATCCTATCATGCTGGTATACAAGGGAACAAGCTTTCCAGGAATAAACACAAAGACACATATGATATATCTTGTACAGTTGCATTGTGTATTGGATGGTACATATCAAATAATCGTTTGGAGAGGTAATGTTGTGATGTTATTAGTCCTCTGTGAATGTAATTTAACCTCTGCCTGTGAGCAGAGGCTCTGTGGTATCTTTGTGGTACACTCTGCTGCTGTCCGGCTTTGTGGTGTTGCCACAAGCCTCTGCATCTGGACATTCTATTAAAGCATTTCATTCAAGTGTGGCTGTCAGTGTTTTAACTGTATCATCTGGTTTCCATCCACAAAGAGGTTGAAAAAATCCTATTGGTTTGTCTTGCTTATTTAAGTTTAATTGTATGGTAAAAGCAAAAGCCACAAATAAAAGCAAATAAAAAGCCACAAAAACAATCAATAGAATAAACATTGTTTTCCCAATTCAGAATAAAGAACCCTTGGCATCCTTAGAATAAAAAACTTAAGGTATAAATAAGAGCCAATTTCTCTTGTAAATAAGAGCCCTAATTTCATCCCTCACTAACCAGACTACTTGCGTACTGTACTTAACTAAGCTCCTTGTGCCAAGACATGAGTTAGCCTGCTTCTATAACTATAATCCTCCTACACTGGATGACAGCTGCCTGCTGGAAGTGAACAGAAGCTAAATTTGCTCTGCTGCTACACTGCTAACAAGCCACCGAATTGAAACTGTGGTTGGAAACCAACAAGGATTTGAGGAGCTGGATGTAGCAATTCCACTTAATGAAGCCAGTGAGATAAAGAGGATGAAGTCACAATCTTTCATAATCTTACATAATTCAGCTCCTCCTTTGGAGAATATGACAAAGGGTTTTTACATGTTTTCACCATGAAAACATGGTGCTGTTTTTGCATGAGAGAACATCATTCTGTCATTTGGACTTGGAGGGAAAAAAAAACAGAAACAGTGGCTCTAAAGACCTCTAATTCTCCATTCTATTACTTTTGTTTGTTTGTCTTATGTACAAAATAGTGACATGAGTAGATTTTCAGAAAGCTGTTTAATTGTAGTGGTCCACAAGTTTGTTTTAACATCACAAAAAATCTCCATGAATGCACTCAAGCTCTCGCTACGATGGCCCAACAGGTTAGGGCGGCGCATCTGTGTTTAATTAGCGAACCCTGTCGATGGTCTTTGATGATAACTGTTGGCTAATTATGCATCTATTCATCATTCTGAAAAGGCAATTAAGTGTTAAATATTTGATAAAGGTGGGATAATCACTCAGATGACTCTCACCTGTGAAATATTTATTAAATGTTAATAGTTTTGGGAGGTAATTAATGAAAATCTAGATTAACGCTATAATTTCCTGGGCATATACATCACATCTTGAGGGAGAGAGAGAGAGAGAGTGAACGAGCCAAGACTGTTTAGAGAGCAAAACCAGACAATGAATTTCGTCTTAGTTCTCCAGTCTTTGTTCCAGTTACTTTATTTCAGCGTGGCTAGAAGCAGGTGTAGTTCTGGAGAGCTTTGAGTAAGTGGGCAGCCACTTAAAACTCTTCAGGAAAAGGGATAAGAAGTGACAAGGAAAGCAACTCTGGAGGGATATATATTTATTTATATATTTATTTTTTTGCCTCCTACCTTTTGAGGTACCCTTGCGAATGAGAGTCTGCTAAAGACAGAAGATGTACTAAAGATATCTGAGTATCAGTCTGTTGGTCTAAATGGTGCAGCGGAATAGTGTAATTTCCAGTCATGTCTCTGACTCACCCTGACTAAAAAGAAAAAAAAAAAGACGATGAGGTTCCAATGGGCATCTGCTAGCACTGAGATTGAGATAAGATCACATACACAGTGCTCACAGAACTCTCTCTCTCTCTCTCTCTCTCTCTCTCTCTCTCTCTCTCTCTCTCCATATATATACATACTCTATACATCCATATGTGCACCTCTCTATATTTTTCCATTAACAAAGCAACAGCATACATTGGGTGTTCTTATGCAGAATTTCTTTAGCAATACAGCACCCATATGCACTGTACAGAACAACAAACATCTTTTTTGTGTTTGCTGTTCCTATTTTATAGCGTCTGTAATATCTTAATTTACAGAGCCAAGATTCTCAATTAATAGGGACTGTTATGCACATCTTAAAAACCCGTACTAGATGTCAAAGTTGAAGTCATTTAATTTTTATTTGAGTTAATTAATGCAGTAATCAAATGATATCTATCAAACTTTCTTAGCTGTCATACATCAACTAAACCGTTCAAGAAACCTTGATGATTCTGCAAATGTCAGGTAACATAATCAAGTTTATAAATCAGTATGCTTCCTATGCGATGGCAAGAAAAGAAAAGGAAAAAAAAAAACTTTTCTGAGTTATATTTGCAGACAATAATTAGTATTCACCATGTGTGCAGTGATTTTCTTCATGCTAGTGCTTATGTTATCTTTCCCCCAAGATATTCAGTCACATCACTGACACTGGGCCTCTGCATTTTTCTATTATCCCAAAGAAAAGAATGAAATAAAAACAGCTCTATTTTAAGTTTATTATTCAAACTTCATCCTCCCAGTAGTTCTATAACATGAAAGTTTGGATGGGACTGACTGTCCACATTCCTCAGCAACAAATACTAATGAGTTTTTTTTTCCTTTTTTTTTCTCAACATCTCTTCTTGCTGCAGTTTTTTCCCTCCACTATCTGGTCTAATAATTTATCTATTAAAATACAACTTATTTGTCCATGAATAAAGAAAACGGGGTTGTACTGAGAAGTTTTCACTTATAGTTGATTTGACTGTGCCTATTATGCACAGTTCTTTAGTAGCAGAGACATAACATTGGGTTGAATGTGTGTGTGTGTGTGTGTGTGTGTGTGTGTCTGTATGTGTGTGTGTCTGTGTGTGTGGGTGGTGATGGTGGTGGTTCCTTCCATAAAATATACGGACCATTACCAAACTTTATAGTTTTGTATGCACTCTTTACAGTTTTGTAATACACTCAGGGTTTTTTTTTTACACTTTGGCCTACTTTAAACTCCTTTACATGATTAGATTACATGATGAAACAAAAGATTATTTAAGTAAATTCATATTAAATCCGTAACTGTGGTTGTATTGGCATGAACATCCCATTTATCACTTATTAAAGTTAATTTGCATTGTCGTTGCTGACACTGAAAATAATTTTTACTATGTTATATGTTGACGGCAAGCAATACACGTTTCTCCCGCTGTCTCTGGATGGAGAGAGGGAGCCTGAGAGTCTATATGTTAAGCATGAGGTCCCATTAATTACATGAATATTTAATGTAATGTATGCATTATTTACCTGCTTCTTTAATGGTCACATGCACAAGTCAAGTGCCAGAGTCCTCTGTCAGAGTGAGGGTAATGCATCCTGACCTATAAGTAAAGGCACACTTCACTGATTAACTGAAAGAAATGCTGAACTTGGATGTATCAGGATGAACAGAAGCCCTAGATGATGTAATGAATTTATTATCATCATAAATACAAATACAAGGTTTACGAAATATTTAAGAGTATAATGTCAGTGTAAGTCCCAGTTTTGTGTCCCAGTCTGTTTGATGGGTAATTCCAATGCATGACCTGGCTCAGACTGCTGTCTGTTGTGTTCTGCACTGGGTGGTGTATGTGGACTGAATATTTCATTGAGGCAAGAGGACGGGGGGGGGGGGGGGGGGGGGGGGCTGTAAACAAATTACAAGAGCAGACAAAAATGTATTAATTTTTTATGCATCATCAAAAGTAAAATTGATACGTATGTCTCTTACGCGTAGTTTTAAACAAACAAACAAGAAAAACACTGAATTTTCTAAAGAAGAACCAGAAACATCGCTCTGTTTTTCCACATATCTGGAAAAAAAAATCGAAGTCGATTGTTGTTTCTCATATTGTGGACAGCATTATTGTTATGTTTCTAATGAGCAGTAAATAGTCCAGGCAGAGTATTGCCTGTTGGAGGAGTTGACGGTGCTCCCTGGTAGTAAAGGGCACCGGTGAAATTATTGTGGCTCTGTGGGATTCTCGGAAATGGGAAAGTCAGCAGGAAATGCCCTGAATGTGGACTCGGATCAATATCCTGCTAATAAACATGGAGCGAAGCAGGGCTGGATGACTTCCTCTCATCTGAAACCTTTGCTGTGCTGGGTGCAGCAAAAAGCATAAGAGAATGAGTGTGTGTGAGAGTGTATGCGTGTTTGTGTGTGTGTGAGGGAGACAGAGACTGTCTAAAAAAGAGAGAGGTAACTCATTTAACAGTGTCTGTGGCCTGGCAGTTGATGGGGTGGTAAAGCATTTGTGCAATAGCTCCATACCAATAATGATTATCACCTGGCCCTTTGACCATCGCTTTCACAAAGAGCATTACTTTGTGGGCGACACACAGGAATGTTTATGTTTCAACGGACACAGAGAGAGAGACAAACAGAGATAGAGAGAGAGAGAGAGAAAGAGAGAGAGAGAGAGAGAGAGAGAAGGACCGCACACATAGATTTATTGGTTCAGCAACACAAGAACACACATTTTGCTATTACCCGCACAACACACTAATATCCAGGAACTCTGACAACCAATTAATGGAAACGACTGTGTGTCTGTGGCCTTTGAGAGAAAAACAGAGGTCAGGGGAGAGGGCAAGAACACGCTGTGGGAAAGCAAAGGGCAGGAGAGCCAGAAGAATGTGAAAAGCGTAACTGGAGTAGCGGCCAGGGGAGGTGGCAAGGGCACGGCGGGGGACAAAGACTGCTCCAGTACGTTTATTTTCCCCAGCCAGGTGTGCGAGTGACACGATCAACATATAACTCACAGTGAAAACTTAAACATAAAGATATGTAAAAAAAAAAGAAAAAAAGATGATGAACTATTTACTCTACAGCAGTCAAGTCTCATGCTGCAGCTGTTTAAGCGCCTCTTTCTCAGAGAGCCTTCCAGAGATTGGTTTAAATGATCTGGCTCCTACAGACAGGTGGCCTCTGTGTCCTTCAAGACTAAGCAGGAGATTTTTTTAAAAAAATAACAAGCAAATAGCGAAAAAGACACAAATACACCTCATTTACCAGACATTTGCACAGGAGGCTCACACCAACATAATTACAAATAATAACGGTCATGCAATATATATGGGAAATCATCAGAATAAATAATTTAATGTTTAAACTATACTAGATCAACTCAAAAATGCTAGGTGGGAAACAAATGGGAACTGAAATGTAAGTAGTAAACCTCCTAACAGAAGAGCCCTATGGCTTCATTCTCCTAGCAAAACAAAGCCATAGGGCTCTTCTATTAGAAGTTGTACTACTTGGTCTGAGTTAACTAACACAAAGATTTCACTAAACCCGCTTTCTGGAATACCCCCCAGGTGCCACCTGATAAAACTGTCCTAAGCATATGCAGTCAAAGACAACATGCGTGTCTACTTTTTTACATTTACACATGTCGGATGCAGTCGGACGTGATTTAAGAGCGGGATAAATGCAAACGTGGGAAGTACCAGGAGATTGTTAAAGACAGGTTTGAAAAAGAAGCAGGTAGGAGGTGTGACTGCATGCTTTTTAATATTACTCCTCCTCCAATGCTGTCATTATCACCCTGAGGAGCATTTAGAGATCAGTCTAATGAGAACTCCTGAAGCGCTCCAGTTTTTTTTTTTTTCCGCGAGCTCTTTTGTTACCACAAGCGTCCTGCTAAAATGACTAATGCTGATCAGAAGTTCAGAGGCGAGCTGTGGACACTTACGACAGACGGCCCCGTGTTGGATGCCGCTCAATCGCCCTGGCAGTGGGTCTCCATCCCTCCCCCAGATCCTCCACCAGCTGCCTCCCATTTGCTGCGAGAGAGCAATATTTGCGAATTAGATTAACATAAAAGCGCCTCTCTCAATAAAGGAGAGGGCCGTTTGCTGGTCTTAATAGCCCTGCAATTTATATTTCTTCAATGAAGTTAGAGCAAATCGGAAATATATGACTCCTCCTTGGTCTAAGTCCCCCCCCCCCCCTCTAACCCTCTGCACCCCGGTTTTATTAAGTCAGATTAACTGCATTATTATGGGAGAGAAGGGTCTAAAGTTTACTTGCCTCCTTCCCAGTGCAGTACTCACAGAGACACTTCAAATGTCATAAAGTCTGCCATTGCCTCTAATTAACAGCCATATCTCTTAGTCTTATATGATACCGGGCAGAGGAACCTGAAATTAGAGCCCTGTTCATCCACAGGGTTTCTTCCCCCCATTTAAGGTGTTTCTTATAATGATTTTCATGGAATAAAAACCAGGCATTAAGTTGTTTTAAGATGTTAAAACATTAGGATGTTTTAATACATCTGTTTTGGTAAAGAAGATGGCTGAAATGTCAACGGTTTTAAAACTTATTATAAAGATGAGGACTATGTGATATCTCAGATAGGCTGTGAACACCATCAGCTGCTCGTGAACAGATATGGATCAGATAGTGCACTGCTAGCTCTCCTCTCTTTGAAACCTTCTGAATGGCCCTCTATTGAAGCACACATTATGGCCTTACCCAATATCATGGTCATGACAGGGTTTTCCAATTGCAGTAGAGAAAAATGTGCAGTGCCATTTGAACTGGCTCATCATTTTGCTTTTTCACTCTGTCTTACAGACCTGGGTCATAGGTTATTACTTGGGTGGGGAAACACACTTATAGCAAATAGTATCACCTGTCACCATGATTTACAACCTGATATACAACAACTTATATCTAGAGGTTTGACTATGGGCCACAACAAACTACAAATCAGTAGCTTATGAACTGTCTCTGAATTTTGCAATGTATGAAACAGCTGTTTAGCACTTCTGGAAATGGAACAGACCATAAGGAGAGGACATGTTAACACTGAGATTTGTGTAAAACCAACACCACAGAGAAGATTTTTTTTTAAATAGGTTGAAAATGGCTTATAGCCATATAGAAAGTAAGGAACCCTTCTGAGTACAGTGTTGCTCAGATGCAAGGATTCGGTGAATGTATCCTTTTGGGTTGGCCGTATAAGTGCACTGTAAAACAGAGCAAAACGAATGAGCAAACAAAAAACAAAACAAATCAAAACAACAACAACAATTTGTGACCTCAACCTTTACAGCAACCCGTGTTTACTCAACCCACGAGTAAGATTTTTTTTTCTCAAAGGAACTATAAGAAAACTCACGATCTTCGTGCGGAGTTACATTAAACAAACAAAAGAACGAACAAACCAAAAAATCCCCCCAAATTATTTATTTATGATATTGCTAACTTTTTCCCCCTAACTCAATGGGAACAGTGGTTATCTATAAACCAACAAAGCCCAGATTTTGTGTTATCAGTAAAAATGTTCCCTCTGGAGACAGATAAGCCAGAGGACAATCTCCATATTAATGTTTTTACTACTACTGTTGCCACTCTCTTTGACAGATGGTTCATAAAACACCTTATGCTAGAGCTACTAACATATTGCTCTAAATAAAACAAAACATATTGCGTGGTGTCTGTAGAAACTGAACTGAGCTTACTCTTCACTTTGGTTATAAACAACGCCTGAGGCTGATGTGAAAAAGGAGAAAGACGCATCAAACATTCATTATTTAAAATATTGTTTGAATATTTGAATTTACAGCTCATAATCACTTACAAAACCCTCCTCAGAATTAGCCAAAGCAGAAGAGCTTCTAAATTGTCTCACTTGAGATTATCACTAACGGTATTAAGTTATAGGTCTCCCTGTTGCTCTAATTACAAGAACTATATGACAACTGAAAACCATAAAGAAGACTGGTGTCAGGGCTTCCCAGACATAATAAAGATCAGAGCACTGTTTCGAATTTATGGCACTGTGTTAAATTAGCCTTCATTGAGCCGACAAAGATGTCTAATGATTAAGAAGACATGAAACATGAGACATGACTGAAAACATACAGTACTGAGCAAATAGGGGCACAACATGAGACAGACGGGAGCTTGTTTACTGCAAACAGTCACCCAGTGATATTCAGACTTTGGATCAATATCCAATTCAGCTCGCGTTGCTTGCCTCCAATAATCGCAATCCAGACATAATTACTTGCCCCCAAATTCCACTAAGCTGCTTCTCTTCTCTGTGTATGTTGTGAAAAATAAATAAATAAATAAATAAAAGAAGAGATTCCAAACCTCGTCTTAGGTCATGTTAGAGAAAAACATTATCCCCCCAAAAAATGCAAAAGATAAACTTGCAGCTCTTGGCCACTGAGCATGAAATTGCATAGTACTCGATTAAGAATTATTTATGTTAAGAGCTGACTGACTGGCTTGTGATTATATTATACACTTGCAATAATATTCTGAATATATAAACATAAGTGCACCCCAGACTTTCCATATTATACATTGAAAATGTTCATAACATATGAGGATTCTCTGGAGAAGCATCTTAGTTGAACAGAAAACATGTTAACACTTCATATTTACATCTGGAATCAACGTTTTGTTTCAAGGTGTTGAAACGATACTGCATATGTAGTATTGTTTCACAGAAAAACACAGAGGAAGTGGAACCCAAGGTTGACAAATGGCGTAAGGTAATGAACACGCATGGACCGTGTCATACTTCGAAGGCTAGTTCAGATTTCCATCATGTCTTGTACCATGTGAGCGGCCTCACTCGTCTAATCGCGAGCAGTATTGACACTGATATCGACTGTCCCTCTGTTTGCTCATCGCGGACGGATGGTCGAGATGAGACGTTAATCCCTCGGGATGATAAAGGTCGCCGATGCCTTCTCACACATGAATTTTTTTCTTTTTCATTTTTTACTTGGCCGAATGATCCGCAGGAGCCAGGTCGCTCAATAGAGTTTTGTGTCGTGCCACGACTGCTTTCTTTCTTTTAGCTTTTTTTTTTTTTCTTCGGGCCGACAGAGATCAATGTGAATCTTCTCATACCAGGCGGTATCTTTTTTCCCCCCTCTCATTTTGTATTCCCGCTACTGATGGACTTGGAAAAAAAAAAAAGGAACGGTTATTCAAAAATAGCAAGCAGGGTGTCTCGATGGGGTAAAAGTCCTGAGGATGTTACCGTGACCACGAAGGCTATATTCAGACCACAGCTTGTTTGAAGAGTAGAATGAGGAGAAGACTGGCAGAAAACTGACTGTTGCATATATATTGCTTTTCAGTTGCAATACATGTATATATTATATATTGCATCTCCCAAGAAAATAACAAAATGATAGTTTAGAATAATCCTAATTTATTTATTTACTATGAACTTTGCAGCATTTTAAAAATACATTAATGCTTCATATCATAAATGCTGCTCTGTGGTGATGCTGGCACATGCCTGTGTAATCCGAAGTATATTCCTCACCTCAGTCTATTCAAGGATTTGGCAGTATCTTAAACTGGCGTTACATGCCTGTTCTAAAACGACACGAATTATGATTGTGTTTATTATCCTTATAGTTTTTTTTATCATCCTATATTCAAAATCAAGTTTAGTGTCTCCAGTGAAAATAACGCTATTGTGCCAGAAACATGCCAGAGTCCAGAGGTGCCAAGATAATAGCGTCATGTAAATTAACATGGAACGGAATTACATACACAATTTACATTATCAATTAATACCAGCCAACCAAATAATCACATTTGGTTGACATCCAGATTGTAGAGAGCCAATGTCAATGAGACAATTGTTTGAAATCTCCTTCAAGCTGCTTATTGCAGTCTAAGCTGACAGTTACACATGTCTTGAGCTGCCAAGCGCTTTAAAGCATACCAACATCCCTGGCCAATGGTATTTGACTCAACTGAATAACAGCACATGTACTATGCTATCACCAGCAGTTATGATACCATGCTGACTCATCAGCAGACAGGATCTCCAGTATTTCATCACAAAGAAGTCTGAGTTTTGGCCCTTTTTTACTGATGCCCGTAAGAGTTTCACTGACTCATTATATCTGACGCCGTAAAGTGCAGGATAAGGGGTGAACGTAGAGTCAGGGAAAATGAAAAAAAAAAAAAAAGACATTTTGATGAGCTATGAGCACACAGTAACAATTTGGAGGTGTTCCCTCTTTCCTGCTTAGATGGAAATAAGCAGTAAAGATATCATTTACTGCCAAAAAATAGGGGAAAAAACAAGTCAAAAACCAAAAAATGAAGGCTCCCACATACTCTCTCAGCGGTTTAATTGAAAAAGGGTTTTGCATGAATTTGGCACATGGCTCTCTTAGCTTCCTCCTTAATAGCATTCATGGACTGAGTGACATTTCAAACTTATTTTATTCAGCAGCCAGAGAAAGTTATAAAAGGAGAGAGATGGAGAGAAAGATAGAGAGAGAGAGACAAAACTCATTTTTTCCCTTACTATTAATTTCCCCAAATTTGGTTGGTTCTATTCAAAAAGTAAAAATAAAAATTGTAACACACAAGAGAGGAAAATGCTATCATAGAAAACTAGACACTAATATTTTCATGTTGTAATGTGCAACACATATTATAAACCATTACATCCATTACTAACATTTAGTGATGTCTGCATGTCTTTTACCATAACAGTATGGATTACAAAAGAAATCTCATACAGTCACTCATGCTGCTACCCGCTAAACCCAACCTCTCTGGTCATGTGATGCCTCTATGTCCCAATAAAAGCACACATTGATTACCACTCTCTCTTTTTCATTCATGGGCCACGACCTCCTCGAGCAGGAAGTCAATTTGGAATGAGAGGCGGCTGACCGAATGGAACACTTTGCAAAGGTTCCACGGAGGACGTGAATAGTTTAATGTTGACTTATTAACATCATAATTTGGAGAGGCAGGGCAACTAATCACAAGAGCCTCTTGATAGATTGGCTGAACTGCATGATAGATTGGTTGCGTGCGATCCTTTCACGCTGAAATGTATTGTAATCGCTCTTTGTAATTAACAACCATTGATGGAGCCCGTGTCGCGGGTGCCAGGGCCACAGAAATGCACTGTGAAATACAAGACCCTCCCCATGACACCTTGCCACATTCTGTCTGTCACCTTATCGCTAACATCAAAGAAGACGCGGGGGAAGGACGAATGTTTAGAAAAAAATAGCTCGGAAGCAATAGGAGCTCAACGTGCACATTATTTTGTGCGCTGAATGTCAAGGTCTCTCATTTTAGATATACATTTGAAATGGACTGATCCATAGACTATTGTAGCTATGTGGAATAATATTGTAAAGAAAGAAAGAAAGAAAGAAGGAAATTTAGCAGACCATCCCTTTTTTAATCTCTCATCTCACCTTACAGCTGTGATCAGTATCACCATGTATTGTCTGAGATTACTTTTACACTGACAAGATACAAACTTGGGAGGGAAACATCAACAATCACACCAAACACAGAGGTATCAAATGGGATTCAGCAGGTATTACAGATAGCACACTTTGGCTTTTCTCAAGGTTTTAAGAACAGTGCTGTTTTGGGTCAAAATTTTAAATTCTATTGTTATCATAGTATGCCAAGCCACATATATTGATGCCAATCATCTAGATGTGTTTTCGTCTGGTTGAACAACATTTCCGTATTACATTTTATATAAAACATGATGACGACAACTATTATTATTATTATTATTATTATTATTATTATTATTATTATTATTATTATTGCTTTTACAGGTATAACAGTTATTGCTGCTTTTTCCTAAATTACATGGGCACTGTACATATGTAAATTTCATCTTTTCAGGTTTTGATCTCATGAAGCTGTAAAGTTCAAACTTTTAAAGATGTCTTGCAATATTCCTACATCAGACAATCTGACCTTTTGTTCTCCATAACGTACTTTTAGATCTGGCTGAAACCTGGGTTTCCTGTTCTCTGAATGGAGAGTGAATTACAGTGCCACTAAACATTAATGCAACATCCGCCCCAAAACAGATAACCCCTTTGCAAATGGTTTATTGCAAAACGTATCCAGGTCTGATCCCTTTGCCTTAATGAAAGCGTGCGGGGGGAAAAAAGGAGACAAATCGAATGAGGTTCTTTTTTTTAATCAGCTGTGACCATAACACGCACCCAGATAAACTAGATCTAATTATGATCTGTAATTCTAGAGTCCACCCCCCCCCCCCTTTCCTTTCCTGTTGTCTTCTCGTTCCTTCTGTGGAAAAAGAGAGTCAGGGGGGTGGGGTGCGATGGTGAGGAGCTGTAGAATGACAGGCGCTTATTGCTTGAATGGGTGTGGGAGAACGTGAGAAGAACAAGGGTGCACATCAATACGTTCTTCCTGAGAGCTAATGGCACCAGCAATCATTTGAAGGGCTCCAGATGTCAAGTTCTTAAGTAACAGCGAGCTTGCTAATTATAGCTGGTGTTATAATCTGAGGAGTTTGGATTTTTACTGTTCCTGTGACGGATGCATTTTTTTTTTCCTCGTCTCTTTCAAAGATGAGATTGATTACTCAATACCAGCACCCACAGCAAGCGCAGGTCAGTCTGAGGGTACCCCTATTCTTCATTTCTGACCCCAAATGCTTGCAACGTTAAGATAAATAGTTTGATTTGTTTTTCTTTTCTGACTATCCATGACTATTTCCTTAATCGAAAATGAAAATTAAAACTATTGCTTGTGGATTTTGGTTATTGAAATCCTAAATGTTCTTGCTACTAATATTTCTCAAACAGACATTAAGTACTGATGTGTGGGCAAACACAAGTGTTGGTGGGAATATGTCAGTATTTGACGTGGTTGCAATTCCATAATCTGTCCATTGGATGCTGCTGCTTTCTCTGTTCTCAGTTTCACTTACAGCATGATCTCACAGATGTGATTTATTTTTATATAAAAAAAAAAAGAAGCCACAAACAAGGTTGAATGAAAATATTACTAATGGCTATGTTTTGGATTAGAAGTAGAAATAATGACTTGGTCCCTTTTCACATAAACATTTAAGTGACATGCCATAACTCATTCTTATGAATCTTGTCATAACTTATATGGTGAATGATACTTTTCAAAACATCAGTATTTGATTACTTTTTCATTACATCAGGTTGTGTATGACTGCTTCTGTAAAACTATATGCACTACGCTACTGTACTATATGAGATATTTGTTCTACAGTGGCTCTCCATAATGGAAGCACTGGACAACATATTTAAAATCAATATTTACATATGCCAAATTCAGTATGGAAGACCATCCAGAAACATCAGTTTAGTGAACTTCAAAACATACATTTTTGTTAACAGTGAGTAACAGAGACGTTCAGTTTACTTCTCAGGCCACTGTTTTCTGATTTCCATCTACCATTTTGCTGCCACAATAGTCTGTGTATCCCCATTGGGCACTTGACCCGTGACTATTTTTTTTTTTCATTCTTTGGCATATGCTGTCCAGATTTTCAACAGACTAACCCTTGCCATATTACATAACAATGCAATAGATACACCTGTAGGCTATTAGACCTTCTTCAGACTCCATTAGAAATAATTTCGTGTTGCTATGATAACGCAGTCGAAAAAGTAAAGTGGTGACTATCACACGTCTGACTTGTGTAACTGCTTATGTTATTGCAATTAACTTACCAAAAATGTCATGTCTGTTTTCGTTTAGCATTTCCATTGTTTTGTCCAACCCGTTAATGTTAGGTGACTAGCTTTATCTCAAATCACTCACTGTCCTCCCTGGAGAAATTAACGAATCTATTTACAAATGTTCCACTAAAGGGCGGCTTTTTATTAATTAATCTCAGATTGAAAAAAAAAAAAGTAATGCAGGTTACCTGATCAATAACTATGTTTCAAACCCATTAAGCAATACCTGTTAAAGGAGGAGTGAGATCTCTCTGTGGATTTTACCTTGTGATTTTCACCGCAATTAATCATAAAACCCATTACGGCCGTTAATGGAGGTCAATTAAATCAATAGGCTCATTATTGGTATGAAGGCACAGAGGGTTCTTTTCTGTCTCCTTTCTTTTTGGGCTCCACACAAGGGAGATAAGGGTCAGAGGAGGAGAAGTGACCACAAGACGATAATCAACTGAGATATCTGAGTGTTTTTTTTTTTTGTTTGTTTGTTTTTTTCTGTTACGATTTAAATTCAGGGAAGTTGTGGGCCGTAGAGTCTGAGTTTAAATTTTCGTAACAGTTGTCAGGGGAGAAGAATGCAGCGGCACAAAGTGTCAGGTTGTGAAAATAAGGCCTGAGGCACAAAGGACAAATCCTTTTGAGCTGATGCACACTCTGGGTGGCTCCCAAATTTAATCCAAAAGCATTTTAAACGGTTAGACCAAAGCTTGATAAGGAGGTGCTGCTATGTTATTTTTTCGGGAACACAGCTTCCTCTGAGACAGGTTGAAAATGTATTTTAAAACTTTCAAATCGCGTGTCTCACCTGTCCCGTGGAACTGAAGATAACAAAGTGGAAACAGAAGTTTACTGATAGATACAGAAATCTAAGGACAACTTTAGAAAAGATCTGGGCGGTAAAAACAGAAAAGAAAAATAAGCAACAATTTAGAGTATCCAGGGCAATAGAAATAGAGTTAATGGCATGTAGGGCTGACTGATTTGTGTTGATAGTAAACAGAGAATATCTTCATATTAGAAACTACTTTCTAAGAACTGTAAATAAAGACTACTAGGTTTTTGGTGAACTCTGTGTAATGAACTTGAAACCTGTTATCACTGCCCTGGTAACAAATTTTGTCTATATAGCTGTGTAAACTCGGTTAGGGGAGGGAAGCCAAAATTGGAGAGGGGAAGGCAATTTACAAAGAAAGTGAGTACAGCTTATGTAACTGAGCAGCAAACCAAACTTCTTGGAATCAGGTGTCATCTTCTTCTTTTGTTTTGTGTTGATTTGCAACTCACTTTTCGACAGTTCTGACAGTTGTTTATAGCTATACCAAACCACAGTCTTGGGAGGTTGAGTGTTATGGGGGGAAACTAATGGGGAAAGGCATAGTTGTTTAAACTACTGGAAAACAAACTAAGGCTTGTTTGCTGGTCAGAAAACAAAACCCTATATCTTCTGGTGTTTTACACTTGACCCTGTAGAGTTTTTTGGGAGAATTTCTGGAAAAATGCAGCAGGCCTAGTTTTAGATTTCCCCAATTGGGAGGGGGTGGGGCAATCATAGTTTTGGGGTGTGCCATTTTTATTCACCAGTGCATAACTGTCTTTTTACAGCATATCAAAAAATGCATAGTATAACCTATAGGCTACCAACAGCCTATACCTGACAGAAATGTAAGCTATAACTGTCAAAAGTAAATGCACAATGATTTTTTTATATTTCAATTTTAAATTATATATATATGAGACAAATGTCACTATGATCTAGTTTTCAAGCAAGAGCCATGGACTGTAGAACTGTCAGTTAATTTTTCCATCTCTAAATTTTTGTAGTGTCCAGCCAACCAATCAGAAATCAGAGCAGTTTGAAATTGTTGAGCTAGCCAATGATATTGACACTAGGGGGGGGGGGGGGGGGGGGGGGGGGGGGGGCAGAAAAAACTGATTCACCTACAGGATTCCAAAGAGGCATAGCTACTCTGCTGCTAGGCTTCCGCACAGCGAAATACCTCGCGAATTTCACCCTACCACTTTTCGCTCTAGGGGTGTGATCACGCAAATAGCTCAAAAGTTCGAGTGCTTAAATGAAGGTTTACAGTGGTCTATTTACCCCAACCAGAGCTGTTGAGAGAGTATCTTCTACCTCTCTGGCCCCAACTAAGTTCATGTAGCATATAAATAACAACCTGTGTTGATGCAGACACAAATGTTGCCCATATATCTTTTAGTCATATACGTACATGTTTTCATGCCACATGTAGCCTTTAGCCTCCGCCATCTTGGTCAGACCCTTTTTTGTTGCCCCCGCCTCTCTAGAGAACGTCATGTACTAAACACATCACGCTGAACTGATTGTTTCTCATTTGCCTGAAGTTGGGGATTGGCCATCTCAGTTTTGCTTGCTTTGCCGGATTCGCTCAGATTTTGCCCAATCAGAGCAGATTTTGCCCCCATACAACCTGAATGAGACCGGAGCGAAGCGAAATTCACTGCAATGGAAGCGTACTGTGACAGATATACACATGCTTCTGGCCAGAACAACGATCAGTCATTTGCATGGGCAATACTAAAATTTGGGTGGGTTAAAGCCCACCCCTGCCCACCTCCAGATCCGGCCATGAAATGCAGCAACCTCAAATAAAAAAGGGGAGAAATATCAGAGGCAGTAATTATGGACCATTCTATCGCAAGCATAACAACATTTGAATCTTTGGTACATAACATGTGCCTTGCACCTAATCTTTCTTCCTCACCTCAGTCTGACTTAGATAAATTAAATTGTGCATATTAATTGGACATGCCATAGTTTGAACTCGTTTCACTAAAAAGAAAATAGAGCTCATTGTATCTTTGGCTCCTTTACGTCCAGTAGGCGATTTATAGGGGGATGAGGGGGGATGCCATCCACCTTGATAGCAAAATGACCAAAATGCATCCCCTTTGTTAACCTGCCATCCTCCTTTTTACTCTATAGAGTAGTGTCACTGACCACTGGGCCATTCCCCTGTTAAAAAATAACAAATCACCTACTGCTTACGTCTACCGTAATCTTAGCGTAATAAATGCACCAGTGGAGCTTGTGACATTTGTTAAAACTGAATGGTATTTGTGTGAAAACGAAATGCTTTCAGATGTACAAAGGTCCTTCCTGCAACAGTTTGTTAAATGTGGTATGTCTTGAATGGTCGGAAAATTGACAGGAAACCAGAAATCTCAACTGAACAGGGGATTTATTAAGGGTTGGTAACTGATCTGGGGTCTGTTTTTTTTTTTTTTTTTTTTTTTGCATAAACAGATGCGTGCATGCAGGCACGCACGTGTGTACATCTGCATGCACACACACATGTGTGTGTGTGTGTCAGACCTCATGGTATACATTACACACCTCTAAAGGTTGACCAGTGATCAGGTTCACATCACAGGAGCTGAGCTTTGGAAATGATCCCACTCCAGAGCTCAGAGCTTTTTCTAATTGGATCTTATGGATTATGAAACAGTATGCATGACCCCAAGGACCCAATCGATTCATTCCATTCTGACTGGCATTGCGGGCACTAATCCAATCGCGTACAAGCAAATATTAATTACAACTGAACATTATCCACACCAGGGACTGATCAACTTGCTTGCCACATTGTTTGCGTATGTCCATTGCATGTTTAACGAAACTTCACATGTGTGAAAAGCTCTATGTTCCCCTGAAACTGGTTGCTCAGACAGAAAGCTGTTAATTAGTGATCAAAAATATAGCACAGTAAATGACCATCAGAAATTTGGGTTTTTCCATGGTACGAGGGCCACAATGACACTTCAGAGATACAGCTTTAGAACAGGTGTAACCCTTTCTCCTCTTCACTGTTCTTTAAGTTATAACTGAACAAATTTCAGGTCTCAGTCAGGTATATCAAGTGTATTTGTGAAGGTGTGAGGTAGAAGCGCTGTGGCTTTCCTGTGGCGATGTTGCCTGTGCCTGATTCATAGAACAATCCAATCTGGATGTCTCACACCAAGCAATGCTGCAAGCAAGTTAGAAAACACCTTAAAATACCCACAACCATATGATTCACTATACCTGTTTGTTAAGTTAATGAGAGTCATGTTGATTTTAACATATTTCAGTGTGCTAAAGAAGCATTTATAAAACCCTGTGCCAATCTTGAAATTACACACTCTGTGTATTGATTTTGCAAATTTTTTTTTTTTTTTTACAGAGACTGAAAGGAGATTGGAAGAGCTCCAAAAGAAAAACTAACAATAGCTTGATGAAGTGCTTGCAAACACAACACGGTGCAGATCAAGCATACATATGCTTAATCTCGTAACGAGCTTTTTTTTAAGCTGTTAAGGTTTTATTTGGAGAACTGACAGAACGTTTCACAATTGTTAATAATTGCGGAGTGCCATAATTTGTTACACAGTTTCAATAATCTCTTTGCAAAGCTTTTTGTTTGTTTGTTTGTTTGTTTGGTTGGTTGGTTAAAAATAGCACTGCTCATTCTTACTAATGATAAAAGGGAAACCAACAAATTCAGAAACATATTTCACGATCCATAACCAGATTTTGTAAAAAAGAGCCATCAAAAAGATTCATTTTCAACCGCTTGTTTCATTTTCTCTCTCGCTTGTCAGTTTAATGGAAAATTCTACCACACTCTCAGATCCTCATTATTTGATAGAGCGGACAAGAGCTAGATTTATGATGTAGATTAATAATGTTTCTGTGACTTCAGTGTTTCCACCGGGGAACTGAATGACTTTATATCAGGCCCCGGCTAACACGTTTTAAATGCTTAAGCGCAATTCCTAATAATATACCTCTTAGGAAACTCATTCCTTCTCGTTTGGCTTAGGTTGAGAATTGAATGCCATTACCGTGCCGCAATTTCGTGTTCCACTCCGGCAAATGTGTGACAAAATTAACCAAGGAAATAACTGTCATTTGAGGCTCTCATTTGCCTTATGTCAAGCTCTAAATGATGAAAAAAGACCAATACAGAAATAATACACAAAAGCGGAACTCATATAAACCTGTGCAGATATGTTTAGATGAAGTCAATAAATGTTTGGATAATAACTGGATATTATATCATGATCATTTCCCAAGACAAATCTACAGTCTGCACATCTCCACATGAATGCTTTTCCTTCTTTATTTCTTTCTTTTACTGCAAGTGGAGTTTATCAGCAATATCACAATTCAAAAACCAGACACATTAACACTTGACCTCCAGTTGTCATAATTATTAAAAGCTGTCTTTTTGAAAAAAGAAAGTATATGTGCACACACACACACACACACACACACACACACTATTTATGGGCTAATAGTTTAACTTTAAATAGTCAGGTCTAGGAAAAGCAGGGAATTCGAAATCGTAGCCTAGCGTTGGAGGAATCTGGCAGAGTTTTATAAAACTTTGACCGCACTCGAATAAGAGTAAAGTAGCTTAACAGTCGAGACTCCGCCCGGTCTCCACAGGATGCTATCACATTTTAATCATCCCTCACTCCAAATTAATTATAACAATCAATCATTACAAATTAGGAAAAAAAGACTGCAGATAGCCCTGAGTCAATTAGAAGTCAACAATTCTGTCAGACGTGGTCAGGAGATCAGTGCCGACTTAATTGAAAGAGAAGGACACAATTCCCATCAACAAATAAATGTCACGAGAACGCTGTTGATAATTAAAGCTTTTAACCTCTACGACAGGCAAAAAAATATGTCATTCATGGTTATGCATTAAATAGATGAAATCTCAAATTGGTAGGTTTATGGTGCTTTGGAAGTGTGACGCTATACCATTTTTCCGTATATTTGCTAATTTGGTCAGTTGTTTTGGAACGTAATTTCACCCAAGAACTGCATGCATTCAGCCCACAAACTGTTTCCATCACACAAATAGAAATCAAGTAAGAACACTCAAGAAGCTAGCTGGCTAACAGAGAACTTTGAATTTGAAATAGATTTGAAATTTTACACATCCACATGTTTCGCAATTTTTACTTCAATTCTTAAAGTACAGCTGTTCTTCCAAGACAAACGGGCATTTTTTTCTCTGCTGGGATCCACATCACAATGAAATCAAACGCTTGCATTGTGTGTTTCTTTACTGTCCTGTAAGAGGCAAATTACCTTGCTGCTTTTTCGACAATATTCGCTAATCCACTTCGTGGAGTGTTAAACCCGTGTGTTTGTGTTGTCAGGCAATTCAAATAACTGGTTTAAAATGGTTGCTTTTCTGTAGGGACGTAGCAGGTGCAGCTTTCCCGGGGCACGGTACTAGGAAAGCGTAGCTATTGTGGGGAACAGCTGCATGGAGGAGCCTATCAGCTGAGTTAGCCCCCATTTCTCTGTGATTGATCTGAGGAAACAAGGTGAGCTGACACTGGCCCCGTGGTTTTCTCTTAGGAGAAAATAAAGTTGCAAAAGTACTGAAAAGCACATTAGTTAGGTCTTGCCGAGGCTTCTGGAGTTTAGGGCTTCTCTGGTAAAAGTGTGAGGTATGCTGGCCCCAGACTCTGCACAGCCTGACAAGGCAGGATAGATGGGGGGGACCGGGTGTGTGTCAAGAGAGACGGAGGGAGGGAAAAGAAAGCTCCAGTGATCATTTCAGCGGCTGTCAGAGGCCTCTGTTTTTCATCAGGTGTCAATGTGATGGAGCAGAGCCTAGGGGCCTTCCCATTCAGCGTGCACACACACACACACACACACACACACACACACACACACACACACACAGACACACACACACACACAAACACATGCAGCTCCATCAGGACAAATAGCTAGCCTGAGGAGGGGATTCATCACCTGCACCCATCTTCAAACCTCCATTGTTTTTCTTCATTCACTCCCACATGTCTCCCTCTCTCTGTTTTATCTCAGGGGGATTACTGTCCCACCAAAACCCAGCAGACCACTAAAATCCCTTACATGGCTCTGGACTTCTGGAAAGCTCATCTTGTTTGGGATGGTTGCTTGAGCAATACGACAGAAGATTCATTCTCATTAGGCTCAGAGCACTTTGTGTATGTGTGTGTCTGAGTTTGTGAGTGTGCGTACGTGTCTCTGCGTGTGTGTGTGTATTTGGAGTGGGAGGGGTTGGATTTTATTTATTTATTTATTTGTTTGTTTGTTTGGGTTATTTGGCAAACCAGTAGACAAGACAGGGAGATTTTTCACAGTTCATCAGGAGGGCTCATAGAGGGAAGAGTCGATGGTAGGATAGCCATCTATCACGCTCTCCTCCTGTTCCACACACACTGCCGCTGAGAAAAACCCCGTAAGGGAAGACCACCATATGTGACAGCCACATGTTAGCAGTGTGCGTGCTTTACATTTCCAATTGGGCTACAATGCAACCAGTTGACTTAGCTCGCTCTTTCTCTCTCTCTCTCTCTCACTCTCTCTCTCATATTTTGTGTTTTCTTGGACACGCAGCATTGAGTATTTCTTCTCTTTATGAAACTTGAGCAGAATACAGAAACACCTTTGCGTATGTCTGATACCCGTGCTGTGATAAACGTATTCGCTGAAATGCAAGAGATGTTGAATCCCTTTCCTTTCACATGATTCCTCTCATCATGCAAATGTCAGTAAAACACTTTTTTTTCACCAGTTATTTAATTGGTGTGTTTATTTGTCTTTCTTTGAGCTCTATGCACTATGTTAATGGATGATTAAAAATACATAGATAGTTTCTCAAACAAAAATACCTTTGCAGCTGGGGTGATCGTTGTGATATCGATGTCTACACTTTTTAGGATTAGACAAACCTTTGCTGCCTATTTCTGGGAAAAGGAGAAACTGGAAAGAGAGAGAGAGAGAGAGAGTCAATCAGCTATCCTTTAAAGGAAAAACAGATTGCGCTTCTTTCTGCAGAGAGACTGGAAGGAGGTGAGGGCATGCTGAACCCAGGGGGAATGTTTATAAATTCTGGGAATATAAACTTGGATGTGCCCGAATCAATAAAAGCATGAAAACAGGAGGACAATAGAGGATGGGTTCATTTCACTCAATAAGCTTTAAAACTCTGAAAACGATGTGCAAATGTTAGAAATTCCTTCCCATCATTTACAATATCTATTTCCCATTACTCTCTCTCTCTCTCTCTCTCTCTCTCTCTCTGTGTGTGTGTGTGTGTGTGTATAAGTATTTTTTTGTTGTTGTTTTTGGTTTTCTTTTCAGCATGAGGCAGTATCTAATGTGATATTTCTTGTTTTTAAGATGACGTGCCATATCTATATTTCAAAAGATAAATGGTTTTAGGGTTTTAAATGGCACTTCGTTTTATTCCTGTTTCTTGGAATCTGACAGAACAGTTCCATTTAAGCATGGCCTGAAGAATGCTCAAATATTAAACTTGCCACAACTACAGTTTAAGGAAAATATGGAGATCCAAGGTCGTCTCCAAAACACACACACACACACACACACACACACACACAGACACACACACACACACAAACTGGGGCTGTTTTATTTTTGCAGTGCTTAAATACCTCTATTCTCATAAGCCATCCTAACTAGGAAAAGTAAAAAAAATCTGAGAATTTACTCCCACACATTGCAGTCTAAACTGTCTTTGTTAGAGTGAAGACTCAGAAAAGAATATTCATATTCATGCAAATTTATTCACAGATGTCATCAATTAGACAAATGGCATCGGATAAAAATTGCTATATCAATTACAAAAACAACAAGGTATCGTTAAATATACCAAGCTCCACTGCCTAGTGGAAGAAAAGAAAACAAATCATGAAAACAAGACGGAACAAACAACTTGCCACTCTGACCTAACCATAAACTTCTTGGCAACAAAGCAAGGGTGTCCCATCTTTCATTTCGGCTTCTTCGTTTCTCATTCTTGACTGATTCCTCATTGTCTGTGATCTGAAAAGATTTGCACATTTAAAATTTTCCTCTTTTCATCCAAATGATCCAGGTTTTAGAAACAAGTGGCAGTACTTCTTAAACAAGTGTTCCGTAGACCTCATATTAATGATAAATAATGAGCTCCAAATCTACATAGGCTGCTTTCACTAAAAAGGGTCTATTATAATTATAATTATAAAAAAAAGAAAAGAAAAAAATAACAGAGTGAAACAAAAAAAACCCCCAAGGAGTAGAACATCCCCCCAAAAAGTAAGTGGGGCGCTGAAAACTCTTATTAAAAATGAAGATATAATTTTCAACAAGTTGCTGATAAGGGCAGAACTATGGTGGTTTTGGACAAGAAAGCACAGCACATAGTCTGTGTGGCCCTAAACAAGAACCGATGCACTACTTGGGACTACAATTTTGTAGATGCTTTTCCTAAAACCTCTAAAAATCAGGAACATCTAGAGGGGAGATCAGTCATCTCTGGCAATGAGAACCTTGCTCCTAATTTGTTGACTTGACGTAATAAAACTTTTTGTTTAAGTACTCCCTCCCTTCTTACAGGACACCACTGATGTTCTCACTAAACTTTTCAACCTTAGGGGCAGATCATTATCTAGTTACATTAGGCGTTGCATTGTTTCATGCTAACACAGGTCACAAACAGGGTTTAAATGCTCTGAGACATTATTTAATGCAGAGACCTAATAGCTTTCATCCTAATGATTCCCTCTACTGCTCACAGAATTTACACTGACTAATGACTTCTCTTTCAGTGTAAATTTTTTTTTTTCAGCCAGGCGAAAGGTCCCCCCCCACAGCTTTCTATGGTTACGTGTTTACATTAAATTATGCAAACTTATCTACAGGCCTTAGGGAGAAAGCATATGTCTACATCAGTATTAAACATACTTTTTTAGAAATACCTTTTGTGTTTAAATGTTTTCTTTAGCAGGAACAGTATATAGATGGAATGTATATATATCTTAATATAAATTACATAAATCTTGGTGATTTGATCAAGAACTGAAACGGACGAGAAATTGGATTTGTCCATGACTCAGGATATTCATGTTTCACGGAGATAAAACACACTGGAATACATTGCTTAGGGTCAAAACCTCAGTTTACCTCAGGACAAATATTCTTTTCATTACTGGTAGCACTTAGGACATTTGCTTTTTTTGATTCTGACTTTGAAAAGCAGTCCCTTATCATGAAATTTAAATTTCGTAAATGGAAATATTTACCAGGTCTCACTGATGATGCTGCAGTAAGTGAGATTAATTTAAAATGTTTAGACCCGTTGAAGAGAAATGTTGTCTAGCTAAACTCCATTCATCCCTTTTTTGTTACCTGTTATAATCTTCAAGTTCATGAAATGTTTTACAAAATTGAAATGGGAATTAATTTAAAGTGATCATCACTGAAATGCTGATGGTATTACAGAAAGAATCACTATCTGTTAAGTAAAAAAATTAGTAAAGAGTTATTCCATGACAAGGAACAGCTTGGCTAACTCTAATTTTGAAGATGTAGCATATCGCCTGATTTGTCCTGTTGATGTTTTTACACAACAGAATAGAGAGAAAACTGAATGAGCATTTTCCAGACACAAGTGCACTACTCATATGGACAATCTGAGTTATTCTACTGTAAGACATTGCCTGAAAGAGCACGAGCATAAATGTATTGGTTTAAAAGTTGATTTTAGAAAATCTATGTGGAACTAAAGATTTTTTCCAGGAAGAATATTCTAGATTTGGAGATTTATTTCTGTGGCACCCCCTGGACTTAATAAAGTAGGGGTCTTGGGACCTTTCTTATGATGTGTGGTTTTATCTAATCTAGTTTTATACATACCAGATGTTGTGTGACTTTTCTCTTTTCCACAAATTGTTTTCTTTTCTTTTTGCTAGTCAGTGGAGCTTGGTATTTTTATTGACATTTTGTTGTTTTGGCTAATTGATATAATTGCCTCTTATTCAGTGCCATTTCTCTAACTGATCACCTGTGTAGATAGTTGTGCAGGAATATGCCTGTTTACTTTTCTGAGTCTACAGCCTGGTAAGGGCATTTTAAACTGCTATGTGTGGAAGTAGATTGTGTCAACCCAGTCTCACCTATGTGTTAAGACTGTGGCAAATGGCATATAAGTATTTCAAAAGAAACAGTGCCTCGGTTTTTGGAGATGTTTAGAGATGAAATTGAAGCCTCTTGTCTCCCTCTTGTTCTCTTCAATTAAATATCCTTGTATCTAAAGAGCACTTAGAACATAAAAAAAAAACAAAACTTGGACTCCACAGAATACAGCAACTAATCTTCTCTTTAACAGAGTCATAATTTATTTGAGATTGATAACTGCAAGACCAAATTTGGCAGTAAATGAGACGTAAATAAGGCGCGTATCTCCATGTATATGACAACACAGGCTGTTAGAGAGTTAATGTTAGATTAAGTATAGGTTAAGGTCACAATACTGTCAAAACACTTGTTTGCACACTCAACTGTTAGCAACTGAGTATGCTCTCCAATTGTCTCAACCTAAACTACAATGGGAGCTTCATATAAACGGCACATCATTTTTCCAAGAGTTTTATCTTCATGGAGGCAGAAATTGAAAATTACATTAGTTTTTATTTATGGAGATGGATGGAAAACTGCAGTCTCTTTAAGAGGGAGGACTGTTATGTGAGATGAAATTCGGTTAGATGAACGCCAAGGACCATAGTCATAAACGTCCCTCTGCCTTTCTACACTCCAACCCATGACAAACCTCAATCCATCACCCTCGTTTAAGCATCAACCAAATGGCACATTCCTCACTGAAAGTGCCAATTGCCCCCGCTCAGGATTCCGCAAGACACGGAGGAGGCCTAGGTCTGACTCGGGTCAATTTCTTCAATCTGATTATTTTGCCGGCATAACTGAGTCTGGCGCTCGGTGCTCATGGGAAAACGGGGTCGGCGAGGAAGTTATTAAAACCTCTTCCCTTCCTCGCTTCCCCATTCATTTGGTAGAACTTCAAAAAGAGTAACTTCGCAGAGAGGGTGGTAGTCACAAAAATACCCAAACTTCTTTCAAATCTCACTAATAACGTTTACAACATCGTTTTGTTGATCTAGTCCATTCTTGTAAAAGGTATAGCTCTCTCTTTATTACCAAAGTAATGGCTTTGGGAGAGATGCAGGGGTAGCTAATGTTCATGGCACCAGGTTGACAATAACCTGTTATAGCTTCCTGAAGAACAAGCCAGAGGTTAAAATAACCAAGCAAACTCAAAAAAAAGAGGCATTGAAATGGCCCCCCAATCTAAACAAAGCCACTATTTGTTAGAGTTTAGCCCTCACACGGACGACAGAACCACCACCAAATGAAAATAAAACAAAATGACAGCGGTGAAATAGCATTGGACCGGAGGCTTTGCTAAGATAAGGACATAGGGAGCAAGACAAAAGAGAGAGATGAGAAGGATGAGGGGAGCGAGGGGGAGAGAGAGAGAGAGAGAGAGAGAGAGAAGCAGACACAAGAGCCAATTTTCAGCCCACTAAGAGAACCCAGATCTATTTCACGCTGGAGAATGGTGAGATTGTTATATAAGCGTTGATTCGCTTCGGCGCTGTCTTTATCAGAGAAAGGCTCCGCATTACCAGGAAAATGCCAGTGCTAGGCCAGACGAAAGGAAGAAATGATCCGGACAGAGGTGGTGAGATTGCACTCAGGGCCGAGGCTCCGCAGGTTCTCACCCACTGAGCTTTAGTAGGAGTTCTGTGGCAGGGCTCAGAGGGTTGTTTCCATTATCATAGCCACTTCTTTAATTTTCATAATAACTCCACGATGCCATATCCAATCAAATCTTTCCTTGGTCAACAAATATAGGAAATGCTAATTTTTTGTTTGTGTGTGCGCGTGTGTGTATGTGTGTGTGTGTGTGTGTGTGTGTATGTGTGTGTGTGTGTGGTTTGGGGGGGTACCCAAATACTCATGGTACTGTGTCTAAGCATTGAAATAGCCATAAAGAAACTGTTAAACCAATCAAAAACATGTCAAACCACTTGAAGAGTTATAAATAAATGTAACTAATCCACGATGTGACAATGAAAAGGGACATAGCAAAAAGAAAAAAAAGTGGGATGGATGGGTTGTTATTCACATCACACCTTAAGACTGAAACCATCCTCCCAAAGGACTGAGAGTGAAAATTTCAATTGAAGTTCTCCAGTGTGCAGAGATTTAATGTCAAAATCGCAGGCACTCTTTGACGGCCTTCCTACCTTCCCTTCTGACTCCTACAATAAACTTCAAAGACACGTTTCACAGAAAGCCTTGCTCTTGCATTAAAAATGTTAACCTTGGAGACATGCTAACTATCTACTAAAGCATGCCTAGGCATGTCAATGATCTTACCATAACATAGAATCTTTATGTCATATGCGAACAATCACTGAACCCTAGAAAACAACAACAACGACAATAACAACAACAACAACAACAACAAACTCTTGAAGGATGATGGCAAAGTTTGCCATTATGTGAATTTTTGATAGAGGTTAGGGAATAATAAAAAAATAAAAAACTGGCCAAGAGTGGGTATGAATAATAATAATAAAAACTGATAGAATGAGCAACGTTTAAGAGTGATGGACAAACGCAGTTTAAAAAAGATACACTCTTTTTAAAAAGCCACAGACACATTTGACTTGATGTACAGAGTGAATGAGGCATTTAGAAAGATAGCAAATGTTGATAGCACTTGCTATTCAAAGCCCACTCTTAAGCTTGATGTCAAAAAGGACTCACAGATGGGTCACAGAGAAATAGCCTTCAAAGGGTTGGATGTGAACGGTGCTTGCATGCATAAGAGATTAAAAGCAATTACTGCAGGCATTTTGGCAGGAATGACTCAAATATCATCAAAGGACAAATATTACAAAATATCTGTTGTGCTTCTACACTCCAGAAACATGATGCTCCAAATTCAACATTGAAACCGACTGACTGTATACTCTTTCTAATTACTTGAAGTTCTCTTTGAAAATTCAATAAATTCAATATGATGTCAATTTTTTTTTGTTTAACAGTATGGACAGCGGATAAGTGACTGCAACAAGAAAGCTAATCAATAAACAGTACAACTAATCAATAAATCCATGTTTACATCACGTGATACGTTTCTGTTTGTGGGTCGGAGTAAACTTAACGAATAACCAACTAATGACAGCCGATGAATTTAAGCACGAAAATTTCACCAGGCTCAAAACGAAAGTCATGTTGTATTTCTGTGAACAGGACAACAGCCTCCTCCAACAATCCTGCCTTTTCTCCAGCATTGATTTCTACAGACCAGTCTTTTAGCCACACTGGACTAGACGCTAGTCTATGTTAGTCTGAGCTACTCTGCCTGTCTCTACAGGGACAACCTTCCAACCGGAATGGATCAAAATTTAAAAGGCTTCAGTTTTTAAAGAAGCAGGTCATGTCAGGAATCATATTCTTTCATTACTCCTGAGAGAGAATGATGAGTAGTTTCTTCTCTTAATTTGATACTATTTCATAAATAATAATAATAATAATAATAATAATAATAATAACAACAACAACAACAATAATAATTCATTCTCAATATGATCTTTTGTGTCAGTTGTATATTATACTTCTGGACACTTGTGGGATTTTTATTTAGAAGATAAAGATTTTATGGATGTGGTGGTGCCATATATAATCAATATTTCAGACATAAATGTGACAAAAACAACTGAAGAGGGAAATTGCCTCTGCTTTTTTTTTTTTTAGACTGTTGTGGGCTTAACCTATTGCAACCTACTGATGAAACAAACAAACCAAACCAAGCTGAAACAAACCAAAACCCGAGACCAACATTACCACAGAGGCCTTAGTGCTGATCATAAGAGAAACGAAAGGTTTGTCCTTTCTCATCACTGTATCCACCCTGAATGGCCTCCTGGCTCTTGTGGTTCAGTCTTGCTATGAGCTAAAAATAACTGGTTGTGTTTTGGCATCCCATTTGACCGAGCCGCAGAAACAGAGAGCACCTTAATGGGACCGTGTTTATAAGAGGCCATAAATAACACGTCCGGGCAGGCCGACTCCGCACTGCAGTCTAACGACACAGGAAGCGCTGGTTATCAGTGGGACTTCCATTAGACAGAGGCCCTTTCACTGATTCAATTCCAAATGCCCATTTCCCAGACATTCCCTGCCTGTGTCCCCCATGACCGAATAACGCATTAGTGCCCAGCTGTTTCCGCAGTGGTTTGTGGGTAAACCATCGAGACTAAACTGAGCCCTGATGGAAAGCTGCAGCGGCGAAGACATGCGCGTCGGACCGATTATGAAAATGTCGATAATGAGACATTAATGTGATGGCAAAAGTGAAAACAATATTTCATATGGGGGGTTCTTTTATGAGAGATTTCAAAACTTATTGCTGTCAAAACCTTGTGGAAACTCCTTCTGCTATCATCGTTGTCCTCGACGTGAGTCTTTAGAGAGGATTTCACAAGCTCTCTTAATGATACGCCTCTAATTTCAGGCTCAGCAGGCTGTCAAACAGCAGCTCTTCCTCTCGGTAGCCACAGCTCGAGGAAAGAGGCCTCTACGACCCTTTTGCATGAGAAAATGAAAATGGAAGACAACAGGAGTCTCATTTCATGGAGATGGGCATGTTTTTTTCACTAATGAGAGAGAGAGAGAGAGAGTGAGAGAGAGAGAGAGAGAGAGAGAGAGAGAGAGAGAATTCTTTTTGTCAGTGCTGCTGAGTCAACAGAAGAGACAATGAACTGCGCACTGTCTGTGTGTGTGTGTGTGCGTGTATGTGTCTTTCTCTCTCTCTCTCTCTGTGTGTGAGCACGCTACAGCAGATGTCACTGCTCATGGGCCCATGAGCCCAACAATGCGGAGGAGGTTAGGTAAGGAAACACAGCTCTGAAGTTCCAGACCATTTCTCAGAACTGGTCCTACAGGGCTTCCCCTGCACACACTCAGTGACCTGACAGTAACAGAGCTTACTGGCTCATCTCAAATCTCCACCCTGAGAATCACTCCTTCAGAACGCTAAACGCTTTGTGTTGGCTTCAAAGAGGCTGAACTTTAACTGTGCTTTGGGCACATTATTCTTCCGAAACATGCGGTTGTAATGTAATTATACTCATAAGTCTAGAAAATGATAAGCTGCCGTCATGGTGGTGTGACAGTTGATAACGATAGTGAAACAGCCCTTACATGTTAGTCACAGAAGTATGACTCAGAACGCTGGCAAACTCTACTCCGTAGTGCTTTGTTCACTCACCCAAGTCTTTCTATCTGTCTCTCTCTTTTTTTTTTTTTCCGGAACAAGCGGAACATCAGTGATGGAAAAGCACTGTACCCACGTTAACATTTGTCCTTCTCTGGCATCTGCACATGTAACTCTTCTGCAAGCAGACAGCTAACAACCACGGGCGTTGGGTTGCCTGTAGACGTGAGATCATCTGTCTGGTTGCATATTGGTTGCATCATTTCTCAGTCAGCTGCTATAGTGACGGGCAGCTCCAATATCAAAGCCGGTGTCGATGAGGGTGTACGGTAGCCAGGTTCTCTCTTCCATGAATGCGTTCAATCAAAGGGAATCACTGGAGCCTGCCTACTGTACGGGCAATGCTCAAGATCCAGAACCGTCATACCCGACGTCCCACAGAAACCCCTACACGTGGTAGATCTCTGGTTAAGAGATGGATGCTTTGCATTCTTCTTCCTTGATGGAATTATGAAACATGTTAATTTGTTTCTACCTGTTTGTTCATTTGATAAACTGAGCGTGTAAAAGCACATTCAGTTTACCCGGAGCATGCTTACGTTATGTTTAAGCTGGTTAAAGCAGAATGTTTATGATGTCCGTAATTGCCCCTTAAAAGGCAGTTTGAATTGAAAAACAGTTCCCTAGTGTAAGGCAGATAACATAATCAGCAATCTAAGTATGAACAGTACACTGAGTCTCAGCTCCTAACTGGATTGCTCCTGCATGACCTTTTAATGATATTCTTAAGCAGTGGTTCATTATGATAAGTAATGTTAGGATTGTTGACAGGTGGTATTAACAGTGCATCGGTCCTTCGTTTCTCATCCATACACGTTGACCTTTCTTAACCCCTTTAGTCTCATATAATGTAGGTTTTCTGCATGTCTTTCTCTGTGTCTCGTTGCATTCCCATAGCAAAGTGTAGCTGATTTGTATAATCATAATGGTAACAACTATGGGGTTCATTTCTTTTTTTTTATTGTAACATTTGCAACTTACAGAGTAGTTAAAAGACAGTCGTATTACTTTTTAAGCGGATTATGAATCGAGCGGGAAAAAAAAAAATGCCAAGGGAAAAACGAGAAGCCCCAGTCTTATTTCCGTTTCTCCTGGGTTCTTGTAGATTGTGAAGAGCATTTGAAAGAGCTGCGATTGCGTGGGATGCTGGGGTGGGGTATTTAAACGATGGTCGTCATAGTCCTCCTCCTCGTTTCTCCGACAGAGTTTGGCAGCAACAGCACAGAGAGACATCAAAACTCCAGCAACAGAGAGCAGGAGCGCTGCCACAAATATTGGTGAATAAAATTTGGCCTTTTTGTAATATCTTTTTTTTGTTGTTGTTGTTTCTTAATTATGACTATGAAAGGCAGAGGAAAAAGGATCGAATATGCAAGGGGAAATGGGAACAATATTCAAAGTAGATTGATTTATAAGATTCAAACACCACATTCAAAGCTCCTTATGTTGCAGAAAAAATGCTCTCATAAATTTATTATTTTAGTTTCAGTAACTACTATTGATTGGGCCAAGACACCTATTGTATTTGGGAGATGATCATTAAACTATTTGTATTAGAGAAGTTTCAGACTGAAATGTGGATCAGGGATATGACTATGTATCTTACGTGCTCTTGTGGTGTCTCGGGATAACTTAGAGTGACTTGCACCTTTATTTTAATCTTTAAGTCAGAGGTAAATAAAGTATTCCATTTAAAATGATATATCTTTGCATTCATTCTCTTGTCTCTTAGATTCTCTGTGCTCTGCGAAAATGAAAAGATGAGGAGGTTTTTATTTTTTATTTATTTAATTTTTTTTTTTGCCCAGTAGTGCTTCAGGAGTGATGATGAAAATCTTGCTAGCATGGCACTACTTACTGAGGCAATTCCCTGAGAATCTCTCTAGAAATTGATTATTTTTCACCAAACATCCCTGAAACCTGCTTTTGTGAGGGGAAAACCAGACCAATGGAGTACCATCAAAGAAATGCGTAAGGACATGATCACCATTGTTTGGGAGATGAATACCTCTGCTTGAGGGGAATGATAAATCTAAAAGATTTCAAAGAAAATTGAGCACTGTTTCCCTGCTATGCTTGGAAACTATATTTATAGTTTCGGTACTATAACTATACTTATTACAGCAGACACAAATGATTTGAATCATTACTTAAGGACTGGCATGTTTATGCGGTGTGCATTGGAATCTACAAAGAAAATTGATTCACTGATCCACACACGCACGTTGATGAGCACAGCATTCATACAGAAACTCTTTAAAATTCAGACAGAGTGTAATACTCACAAATATTATGCTCACATAACAGAAGGCAAGTAATCTTGGTTGCGTTTGCTTTACCCAGCGCTGTTAACAACATCTATAATCTGGGAATGTGATCTTATGTTCCTAACCTGAAAGCATAGGAGTGATCAAAAGCATCAGCTTATATGCTACGCACAGTGAATGCCACAGGTTCAGCACGCACCGATTTTCTATTTCAAATTTAGAAAAGTAAATAGGAATAATTTCCAGTGATTGGCACAATCTGTAATTGAACAGACTGAATAGGTAGGTAGCTGTAATTGATTTGGCTTGAAAATGGTGTTCTTTCCCAATATATCTTATTGAATAAAGTGTTTTCTGGAAATAAGTGCCACATGAACAACACATTCTCTATTTTCAAACTTCTAACTTCAAAGTTTCTGAGAACACATTTTCAATTCAAACTTTCTAAAAAGTTTCAGGTCAAATAGCTTGTCAAAGCTCTTTATTGAATATTTTCCATCTAACCCACTAAGCCCTCACACCAAGGAACCTTAAACTTGCATATTCTAAAAGCCATTTTCTAAAGTCTGTCTTTTTCCAGCTTATTTTTTACATTAACAGCACTACATGCAGGGTTGCTAATTAGCCAGATTTATAACACTGCTGATCCTTTTATAAGGAAAACTTTTTTTTTTTCCATATTGCTCAATTACTTGCAGGAAAAAGAAAAAATCTTACCAATGGCCAGGAAATTACGTGAGGACACTAATGTTACTGTAATAGCCTGGCACTGTATGTTCACCATAGGTATCCTATAGGACACACAGCAAAGGTTCATTTATGTCCCAGCATCAACCTCATTGTAAATACCATGCATTACAGGTGTAAGTGCAGTCGTTGGCTACCTGGAATGACAGGCTTTATGTTATGGCACAGTAGTTCGCATAATTACACTGATTATGCTCATTATGCGTACTCTCACCTGCATCCTGTTAACAATGAGTAACTGATTAAACAGCCACAGTGTAAGCAGCTAATATCTGAGTATCGGCAGAGCATAAATAATCCATGGGAACATAAAATCATAATGTGATGTAGAACCTTGCGAGAGCTACACGTCTGGTAAAGCTTTTCTCTCTCTCGTCAGAAATCAGAACCCGTGCAAATCACGACAGACAGTTAGAACATAGAGGCTGCGACAGATGCACGCATCAAATTTAGCGCCATAGCTAAATTAATAGCTGTTGTTATAGCCCAGCTTGCCAGTCTGACTTGCAGATCTGACTTGATCTGACTTATGTTTTAAGGTGGTCACTTTTGGGGAGGCGACGCGCTCAGTGCGGGGGCAGTAGCATTCCGCTTCGGACGGACTCGGAATGAAATCCGCTCAAGGGCAAAGTCCATCTCCAGCTACCGTCTCCTCATCATCACTCCTCCCCCTCCACCACCTCCACCGAGAATGACTCCTGAACCACCACACCTTGCAGAAATCAATTAGTTTTCTACAGGTGCAAGGGTATGATACCTCTAACCGCCACAATCTCCTCTGAGAGGGGGAGAGAGAGCAGGAAAATGAACCAGGTGGCATTCATAGCTGTTCAGAGCTTTGTCTTTTTTCCCCACTCTGCCACATTTTCCAAGCTTCCCAATTAATCATCATGCCATTGTTACCCTGGTTTGATTTGCTTGACGTAAAAGTGAAAAAAACAAAAAACAAAACAAAAAAAAAAAAATGTAAGGACTACCTGACCAAGAGAATGAGAAATAATCCATCAACAATGGAGAGAACGAGAGCAGAAAGGCACCACGTGTACTGAACTGACCCAAGGGCTGGCCTTTATTTCAGGGGTGAGGGAATTTGTACTCTACAGCAAGAGGAAGGATGCACTCTCCCTCCTTACTGAAGAACCGCTAGAAAGTGTGACCGGTGTGTGTGTGTGTGTGTGTGTGTGGGGGGGGGGGGGGGTATTTATTAGAAATTGAATGGTGATGTGCATCCAGGTGCCAGCCAGTTATACACGTTGAAATACGTGTTTGGAATTTACTGCGATGTGGGCCTGGCAGCTGTGATTTATATGATAATATGACTCAATGGCTTTATGAATAAATGCAAACGATTTTGAGATTAAAACGGAGATAAATTTTGCAATCTGTTTCGTGCATTCTGAGAACAATTAAAATGTTTTCAAGATCAGTTTGGAGGGCATATGGAATATTATGCATCCACAGATGGACTGCAACACAAACAGTTGACTGTACACATGTAGCCGGGTTGGTAGAGGTCAAATGAACATTCAGTTTCAAATCCTGGAATAATTCAACATTGTTTAGTGATTTCTTTGCTGTCATCAAAATTCACTGAGTCAAAGCAGGGGACATTTGAAAGGGAAATGACTATAATACATCTGAAATGTGACTTGCACTTCCTGAAAATAATTTATTTGGTTTCAACTTACATGAAACCTATGATATTCATACAATCCCAAAACATATTATTCCTCATACTATTCTCTCAATTCTGAACACTTTTCAGAGTCATTGATATGCTCTGGAATGCATAGTTATCTTCTAACATGATGTTTACTGGCTGCTTGATCATACCGAATCTAAAATGCTATGACCAGACCTGAGTCTTAGCCAGAACTCTCTGATTCATATTTGTATAACTCAGGGGTTGACTATTCTTGAGACATGGTTGACAGAAAAAAATGATAAAAATGTAAACACATTTTGGCTTTTAATTTACCACTCTGTCCTTATCCCTGTCTTCCAGAGCTCTCAGTGAGTGTATCCACTCAGCTCTTTAATGTCTGCTATCATGATCACCCTGACTCACCAATTCATTTGCTTATCTGATAGACCTTTAAATCGCTGCTCCTTCTTACCGTTTTAATGCACTACTCTAGTTTCTGTCACCTCCTCCCGTTTCTTTGGGCCATTAAAGCAAGTCTAATGCATTGTTGATTTCCCCATGCGCTACCTCTGCCTCTAAAAATAAAAATAAAAAAAAAAAGAAAGAAAGAAAGGAATCTAAAAGGAGTCAATTAGACAGAGCAGCGTCTACGCAACGATTTTGAAATCTTTTTTTTTTTTTTCCCCCACAGTTTAGCACGAGCATCTTTTCCCCTATTATCTTTCTATCATCAGATGCACTGTTCTGCTTCATGGCAAGCAGCATTTAATTCAGCTGTCACCCAGAGGCATCAATTTACCCTGCTGATGGCGAGATTGATAGATTTACTGTCACACGTATTTGAGGGCAATCAGCTAGTGATATTGGAGCAGCACTGCTGGAGAAAAGGGGTAACGGCTATCGGGGGAATTTTCAACACAATGAACTACAAGGGTAAAATTACTTTCTCAGCACCCGACAGGTTTACAGCATCCAAGAACATCAGGGGGTGAATGATGGGGAAAAAAAAAAGACGTCAAGTCATTTCGAGTTGATGAGCTACCTGCCAGTCACATGCATTGATGTTTTTATGCAGTGAACGCTTGGTTAGGGAAAGGTGTTTTTCACAGATTTCATGTTTGTGTGCAGTATCTGTTGGAGCGATGCTATCTATACATGTGCTGCAGTATAATTTTAGAAATGGGGAATGAATTAGGAGTTTAGAGAGACTGTGAGCGAAGGAACGATGGGGAGAGGAAGGCCCCTCGGTTTGGGAATGTTCCAAGGTTTCCTTGTTTGAGGACACGATATTGTCAGTGCAAAGGAGGGCTGTTTCTGAACATCTGGGGAATCTAAGTGAAACCGCCCACCGGCATATTTCAGACTGAAGAAATTAAAAGGAATGAAAACTTCATTCATTTTAGTCAGTAAAAATTTTACACAAGACAATAAGAACAGTAATAATAAGAACAATAAAAACAAATAATAAATAAATATTCAGAAGAAAACTCATATATATGTGTGTGTGTGTGTGTGTATATTTTTACACAACTAAACTTTTTAAGTGCTACAGATTTTAAGCCAGACTATGTCAATATAAATCAACTACAATAAAAAGACCTAAAATTATTTTCATATTTTCCCTCATAGACACAAGAATATTATAGCGATGGACCAATTAGCTACAAAGCCAAAGGCAGAATTGAGCTACTTTTGACACTGTTATGTAAAGTAACTCTGTGATGTATTTTCCTTTCCTGGGTGTCTGTTGGTGACCGGGGATCACAACACTTAGATTCACCCATCTTCGTTACATGTGGTCTCACTAATAATCATTCACCTGAGAAAAAACAAAACCAAACAAACAACAAACACCCCCTATCCCAAATTAGCAACCCATTGTTGGAACCAAGAAATGCTTGTCCCATGACCAAAAAAAAAAAAGAAAAAAAAAGAAAAAAGGATAAAACACACAAATTTCAGACTGAGCCGAGAGTGAGCTAAACTAAGCCCATTAATAAACTGGGGAAAGAGGCGGGGCAGTGGGTGCCAGCCTGGCAGATGAAGTACTCTGTGATTGCAGTTAACCCTGAGGGTGTGAAGTCTGCTGTCTGATTTTTTTTTGTTTACCATTTTATAATGTCTTCTTTTTTAAACAATACATATTACTATTACTGAAACTGTGCTGTACAGTGATGTGAATCATGCATTTTCTACCATGATTTCACGGGTATTTTCATGCAAATATATCACATTGTCATACAGTAATGCTCTATATATGGAACAGTAATGACTTGTAAATAATTCACAGAAACCTCTTCCAGGACTTTGTATTTTGCACCCACTTTTTGTAACTTTACATAAATCTGCTGGAGTCTGTGTAGCCACACGATAACGACAAAATTTACACCAAATGTTTTATAGTGCACTATCTTAAGGCCACTCTGGGCTTGTGTTTTGGACCTACACTCATGAGATAAACACTGTAACCCAACAAGCTGTATTTTAATATGTGGCAGGAGCCTGTCTTTCAGCCCTGAACACAAAGCTGCTTATCTTTTGCCTGTAGGCACCACTGGAGCATCACACAGTGGATTTTGTCAAAAGTTTCCTTAAGTGTTTAACAGGAAACTCCACTCCAGGCCTCCAGGAACCTCACAAAATCAGGTTGTATGAGGGATGAGAGAGGGAGGGAGAGAGAGAGAGAAAGAGAGAGAGAGAGAGAGAGAATACATTTTCTATGCTGTGAAACCAACACCTAGCATATTCCATGTATGGCCTGAAAGTGACTGTGGTGAGGCATGATGGGATTACAGCTTTTCAGTAGTAACTTCACAATACTGGGGAAAGAAAAAAAAAAGGATGGAGCGGGGAAAAAAAAATTAAATGAAGAGAGAATACTTTGGACTTCTCTCACCCCCCCAGACATCCAAAAACTCATCCAGCACGCAGTGACAGGAAAAGGAGGCTTCGTTCTTTGTGTGGCCGTCTCTCTGACAGCTCCTCTGTCGAATACGCGCAGCCGCCTGCTGAGGAAGCTCCAGATGAGCCCTCAGTCAAGAGCTGCCATGTCGACCGTTTTAAAACGCGTTTCAGTAGACCTCGGGAGTGGGAAGCTTAGACGAGGAGGAGCTGATTGGAGAGGTGCTACAAGGGGAGCCTGGGACTACGGAGGAGAGGAAAGGCTCAGAGGAGATCAGAAACAGAGCACTTGGAGATATCAATATCGCTCTTCACACTTTCTTGCTTTCTCCCCCTACTCACTGAGCAAGAGCAAGTGGAACAGATGTACCGCTAGATCTGTCAAGCTTGCAAAAAACAGGCTGACGAGGATTGAGCTTACTAGGACATCTGTGCCAGTGTCTGAAATGCACAGGCCACAGTAGCTTGATGTGTGTTACACTTATTCAACAGCTTGTCAAAAACCTCATGTGTGATGTTGTTGATTCATGCTTCCAGAATCATTTGTGTGTGTGTGTGTGTGTTTGTGTGTGTCTTTCTCTTTTTTTTTTTCACCCCTGAAATGGTAGCCCATATGTATTTTATGCATGTTTGTGTAAGTTGGATGGGAAGTAAACTTGTAAAATATGTTGTGATTTTGCTGTTGATTACGGAAGTGTCTCAAACACCAAGACACCCACACCTAACACCCACAATGAGATCATCATTACTAACTGTGCGTACCACACATTGAAGAAATCACCCTTTTTTTCATCCTGTGTTTATTTTGAGACCATGAGAGATCTCCTGACACTGTGAAAACGAGAGGCGAAAGGAATGATGAAAATATACCAACCTACCAGTTGTCAGCAAGTGGAACAACACGATAATCACTTTCACATCACGTTTATTTTTGGGGTCATTTGCACCTAAAAAGCCATTAATACTTTTTTAGTGCTTTTAATTAGTCACTTTTACAAAGGTCAGAAAGTGTTTATTTTATCCACACGTGTCAGCTATGGTTGCAGTTTAAAGCGATACAAGATAACTAAATATGTTTAACTTTCTCGTGAACTTTTCTGTTGCCAAGTACTCTGCCTGTGGCCAGATAGTGCCAATGTTCTGTTTTGCTTTTTGCCTTTTTTTTTTTTTTTTTTTGAAAGTTGCTCATCTACACATTTCATACAGCAGGTCCAAAAATGTTCAGATCTCAGATTTATATTGCTTCACACAGTTGGCACAGGCTTTGTGCAGAATAATTACCTCAGTGAATGTTTTCGGTGTCTTTTGGATCAGCTAAATGCCATCCAATCCAATATTTGTCATTTTCCTATTTGAACTTGCGTTAATTAATGTCAGTAAATGCACTGAACTGATTTTGCATTGGCAGCTAAAATAATTTGGTTTCCAGGTTTTTGGTGCACCGTGCATTTGGTGCACATGCTCCTGCAACATGAACTGCCGAGCGATAATTTTACAGCAATGTGAGCAACGTAGAAAACGGAATCCTTACAAATAACCCACAGTCTTATAAAAAGTACACAAAATAAACCCTAAAAAAAAAAAACTAAATTGGATACTGTCGCTGGTCTTATTTGTGTTTCAGCAATCTCTGCAGTTAACATTCATCCATCATACTTGATCAGTACTTGCAGATCATCTGCAATCTCCTGTTGTGTTCTAAGAGATCTTCCAATTAAAACCTTGGACAAATTTGCCCCCCCCCCACCCAAAAAAAAACACCATTTCTTTTCTTTTTGGCTTGTGGACACTTGGTCCAGACAGTGCTCAGCCATGCCTCTGCTCTGGCCTCTGTTCCTCAGGCTGGATGGAAGTCTGGTTGATTGCACACAGCAGGATTGTGTTCCCCCCCCCCCCCCCCTCCCCTACTCCAGTTTCAGACCCTGACTGCATGATGCATGGGTAATTGCCCTCTCTTAGCTTTTCCACTTCAGCGTACAAACTGCAGGACCTGGCTGGGTAACCTAACTTTAATGCGTAATCCCCCATGGGTTACTGGAGGTCAGAAGAGCCCACCTGTGCCGAGAGTCCAACTGAGGGACAATTGACTTGGGCTAACGGTCACATTCAGCAGGAGTCCAAATGAGTTCAGCTGTGTTTTAGTACCCTCAAATCCAGAATTTGCTCAGGGGAAGTGCTATGCGTGGTATACAGGCTGTCAATGCAGATATTTACAGGTGTTAAGCTGCATTGGGCAGCATGCTAAATCACGTGCTGTCACGGCTGACGTGACCGGGCAGAAAGGTCGCTTCAGGTGATTTCTTCAGGCATTGCTGTATCCACTGTCCATGGATCCAAACAATTACTAGAGATCTATTCTCTCAGTTCTGCCTTAGGGCAACTGGTCGCACTTGAGCTTTTTGCATTTCAGGGTCTTCGTATTCCACATATCTTTATTAGATTATATTACTTTTTTTTCCTATTTGAAACCAATGTCTTTCCTATTCATGTTCGGTACTTTTGGCATGCCTTTGTGTGTTATTCGTTGTGTGGTCATGCATGCTACATTGGTTGCTCATTTATTGATTTGCAATTGCAAAACTAAATGAGACAATGGATGGGGGGAATCTGCGCAGGTCCACAGAAAAACAGAAAGTATGGGAGGATGGGTGACGTAGAGATGAAGAAGAGTGGTCGGGCTGAAGTTGAACAGAGAAACGGAGAGTATTGTTTTACCCCAAGACAAGCAGCTCTTAAAGCTTTCCTCTCCCTCTTTGACATTCTCCCTGGATCAATTCTCCAAAGAGGGCCCATTGAATCTTTAATGGAGCTGTAGTTGTACACCCTGGCTGGCTGGCGGATAGATTTCCTGCCAGGGTTTCACGATGGCAGTCCATCAGACTACAAGGACATGGGGGGGTGTTCACAATCTAAGATGTGCCTGGGGAATATGCTCCTATTGGGCAACACATGTCAAATCCCATCACTCTTTGGCGGTGTTGGGTATTCATTGCTTCAGTCAGAGAGAAGCTCTAGTCTCAGTGTCTGAGCTCCTCTCAGAAGGCCTGCTCATTTCCTCCAGGTACTCAAAAGGTTGCCTGGCACCTTCAAGCAACCTGATACAGCAAGCCTTTCTTTTTTGAACTCTGAACTGCATGTGATGTAAATGTAGTCAGAGGGAGTGAGTTTGCTTCTCTGTCAGAAACAGTCAAACTTCAATTGGCTCCTGTTTTGAAGTAAATAGGTTTGAGCCCGCGCTAGGCACGGAGTGGACGTGTGATCTTAACCTGATCAGACAGTCACGGGAAGCTGCTGAAGAAAATTGGGCTGCTAGAGGATCAAATGTATTAGATGTAGAATGACAGCAATACACAACAATACAAGGCTTAAATGAGGAAACCTGGGAACATTCCTAATGTCAGCTTGGGACATTTTTTTTAGATTATATTCATAATGCTAGATTATATTCATAATGCTAATTCCTCCACTGAATCAAGGCAAAAGGCCTCTTTGTCACAGTTATGGAAGCTTTGAAAATTTTCAGTGACGTAAAGGACTAGTTACATTAGAGGCATGCTTACGCAGTGCTCTACTCATGCTACCAATCTGACAAACAGTCGTACTTTTACAAAAGCGTTGTATTTTTAGCCCAGAGAATGTTCTTGATTATTACATTATTTCAAAGCAAAATTTTTACAATCCGACATCCCATTTCAAAGAACTGATGCCAGAAAGATTTGCGGTTCATGAAATCGCTGAGAAGGAAGAAGCATTCACCTATTAACATGGGAGCGACTGTAAACCTCAGGCCTGTCAAACTCGATATCCTCTCGCTACACAGCATACATGTGCGTGTCTCTATAGAGACCTTATTCACACTGATCTCAGCTGGGAGGTGACAATAGCTCAGGGCCAATCACAGGCTGCTGAATCTGAGTTTGCCTTAAGGGGAAAAAATGGAGCAACAACAGTGGACATGGCACAAACAGACAGCGCCTGCACAGAGACTGTGTCATCAAGAAGAACAATGCACTGATTCTCTGCATTCAGTTCCATGGATGCTAGTTCCACTGAGCTACACAACTAAACAGCTGTAAATATTCTGATAATTTTTCAGTCTTACGACTGGTGTAACAGCAAGATAAACCCCCACGTCTATTTGTAATTTGAATGAATTTGAATTTATTTCCATTGGAGCTAATACTTCTGTCTAAAGCCAGATTACGACTTTGACCACTTTAAAGGTACTGTCTAGTAAATTTTCACCAAAGATGTTTACAGTAACCAACTTTATTGTCAAATGCTGACTGAACATGCCTTATGATATACCATGGTCGAACATCTTTATATGGCGGTGAAGAAAACAACTGGAAAAAGGGTGTGTGTATATCCTGATCCTGCCAGCCATGGCTTTTTTTTTTTAATTCTCCCGTTAGAGTCCTCTCATTGCCCCCATGATTCCAGCTCTTCATCCTCTGTCCTGGCTGCCCTCAGCAGCTCCACAGTGATGCTGTGCAGTCTGGGCAGAATGTTGTGAGCTTGGCTCCCTCTCCTCTCCTCTCCTCTCCTCTCCTCTCCTCTCCTCTCCTCTCCTCTCCTCTTCCTCCCAGTGTCTACCCAGGCCGCTGCCGCTTTATCTAATCACACAGATGCGACCCTCCCTCTGGCACTCCAGCTTCAGCACCTCATGTCTTCAGGCAAGGTTAATACAGAGGGCAAGAGAGAGAGAGAGAGAGAGAGAGAGATTTCCTCGGAGCAGACATAATACTAACAGAGACATACATTAGTCTGCATCACCTCATAGTGCTAAGCCAGCTCACGGCCTAAAGGATGCGGTGGTTGAACTTCATATGGATCAGAAAGAACATGTATTAGCTCAACTCACCTATACTGAGAAAGTGTGTGTGTGGGTGAGGGTCATTCCAAATTAAGGGAGAAAATGGGGATAAAAAAAGAGAGGAGAGGTAGTTTGAGTACTCTTTAGTTGATTTATTCATTCTTATGGTCTTTGTAAATACTCTATGGAAATTGATTCATGGTCACAGCGTAATTTTTTTGCAAGTAAGTTGTGTTGTTGATGTGGTTGTGCTTTTCCATTGCATTAATGGACCTAATTGACTAAATTAATGAGATTCCCTCTTGACTTACAACCATATCAGCTCATGTACAAACATTCTCCACCCAAAATTCAGGAAAAAAATATGATAATTCCCTAATGTATTGGCTAATGCACTCATAGTTAATAATGTAACCGTATTCAGTTGTAAATGTGGATCACATACGAGGAACAGAATGAAAGACCAGGACTGAATGACCTGTAATTGGATTAGCAGATAATAATGGAATACAAATCTATTTTCCCTGCTGATGTCCAGAGTACATGGAACATAAATACATTTTAATCATGTTACTGTGAAACACATGAACCTCACCATTAAAGTTGAACTTTCTGTCTCATGGGCCCAATTTGTCCAACCAAAACTTCTTTAATAAGAATCTAAATGACCTGACAAGCGTTTTCTGCTTTCTGTTACATCATTACTTTACAATGAAGTCAGCTAGTTAAAATCTACATTATAACACTGTGCAATGAATTGGTTGACATACAGGACTACATGTATCAACAACAAACCATAAACGTGTCAGTGTGAATATAAGGCATACTTACCTCTTCAGTTTACTCAAGCACTATATAGATACTGTTCACTTTCAATATGTCTGTATTGCAGCTTTCTGTGACTTAAGTATTGCTAGTGAGTGGGTACAAGTGGTTTGAAAGAAAATTGTCTTCAGTGTTCTTTTAGAGTACCTTGTTTACACTGCTGGAAAAGACTCAATGCTAGGCCATAATGTGTCTTAATGTGTTTTTTTCCCCTCTTCCAAGGACATAATGCCATCAGCTCTGAGACAGGCAAAAACCCTGGTGGGTGGTTTTAACGTCAATTCAAATAATTGCTTTTGTCGCATTCCGTCTCATCGACCCTGAAGACACACAGTCTTTAGCCCACGCGTTGCAGAACTCACTACAATCCAGCGCCTACATTACCCATGATTCACTTTGTTCCCTGTTCTGGGGCTTGATGTGATAATGGGTCTTAGAAAAAAAAAAAAATCTTGAGAACAATACATTGCTATAGTTGTCTGAATATACTCCATATAAATGCTGAAAAAGACCCGATTTGGACTGCTCCATCAGGCCCAATGATCTTCACCGCACCAACTTTTGAATCTTCTTGCCTGGAAAAGAGAAACAGCAGGCAACTCAGAACGGAAAAGGCTCATTGGACACGCTTCATCCCTTCATCGGGTCTGCCAGGCATTCCTGTTTCAAAGGTGAAAAAAAAAGAAAGGGGGAAAAGATGTAGGCGACTGGCGGCTCCCATCGGCAGTTATCCAAAAAGAGGCATCCTCCATCTTCTCTCTTTTTCCCTTGTAAGATGGATTGAGCCTTCAGTGAAGCACCAATGTTTTGTTATTTTGCGTTGTGAGAATTAACCCTTGCCGCTTAACACACAGGGTAAAAAGAACTTCAAAGAAGGAGCGGTGCCTCCTGGGGTGTAGCTGAGAGGGAGAAAGCTTTGAGGTGTGGGAGGGGTTCTAGTGTTGTTGCACCCTCCTTGGTTTCATGTTGAATTCAAATCCAGCTTACAGAAAACATTGTATCATGAGAGGAAACTGTCAGGCCTTTCTGTGTGTGGTTCAGTGGGACAAGATTAGGAAAGGACGGTTATTTTGATCTTATTCCAAACATCTGAGACCAAGATGCGCCTAGGTTTTTTGCTTGGATGAATACTAAAGCCTTTCTCTGTCTTACGCTGCCAGACATGCCACTGGTTCAGAGCAAATTAGAACTGTAATTTGCATGGAGAGAGCAAAATTTCACAGGTTTGAACAAGTTTTACAAGAAAATTCCAAACACAGATGTTCATTAACAAGATTACAGGCTTAAAACATCATTGTTGTTACACACCCAACAGCTTTTCAAAAAAATGACTTTCTCACAGTTGGTCACGCTGAACTGTGGTTCGGTTTAGTGGCATTCTGATGTTATTCAGATACTGGTTATAGAATAAATTGTACACCTCTTGGCGTAGTTGATTGGCTGTCTTTCGGTAGATATCTCTCCACCTTCTCAAATTGACAAACTGGAGTAATAGAAAGATGTAACGAATAGGCCCAGTTATTTCTTCATCTTTCCCTGCTAAAATACACAAATGCAGTAATCACACAGTGGGAAATCACAGATGGGCCCACCATGCTAATAAAAAGAGTGAAAGGGATGTTATTTTCACATCATGAGCAAAGAAAACTGGCGGGGCGACGGGGAAGAAGAAATGTATTTAGTGATACTTGATAAAAAGTCTCACCAAGGATGTGCTGAAATATCAACTTTCGTCTTTTGCATGTTCACTGCTTTTAACGATGCTGTTCAAAGTTGAGAGGGTATGAAAATGAAATAAAGTTGGCATTGAAAACACAATAAAGCTGGCATTGCATTACAGCCAGAAACATTGATAGTTTTCTTTTCTTTTTGTACTTTCATGACAACAGCTCATAGCACAGAGACCACACTTATTTTTTTTGTCTGCTTTATAGCTTTGTTGACCATGTTTCTTTTTGGATGCATTGCACTTGTTTGAAAATTAAAATACATTATTGCCCCTGATGTAATAGTGTTTTGCCCCTGTGTAATTACCTCTGGGAGATGGATTCGTTTTAATTATAAGGATAATTAAATAGGCCGCACTTGGCCGTAGCTGTGTTTTTGCATTTTCTCGCCTTTGTCTGCTGAGGCGTATTGATTTCTGATGGGGGGAAAGCCAGTCAGGTTATTGATTGTAGCTCAGGTTATGATGAATGTAGATATGATGTTGGGGTGGGGGGGGTGGGGGGATCTGGGCTGTGTTCAGAGATGCCTGAAAACTGAAAATAGATGAAAAGTGATTACAGCTACAGATTTATTGGTCAGTTAAAACATTAATGCAAAGTTCTAGCACTGAGACAAATAATGAATGTGTGCTTGAGGAACAGGTAAATGTCAGTGTATTATTCTTTAAATGGCAGCTTTCTGGTTGTCTTAAATCATGAATTTTGGGCTTGAGGGCTCCCAGAGGAGGTAGAAATTCTAAAATGAATGTTTTGTAAGACAAAGGCTTTTGTGACATACCTTTTTTTTTTTGGGATTTGGTACTTTGCCTCTCCAATATAAAATGAACATATTAAGGTTCCCTGCTGCATCTCCGAGCTTCACGTCTTTCTTCACAGCTGCCATCAGTCAGGCATGTGAACGGAAATGGGTGACGGTGTCTGATCTGCTGGATTACCGGCATTATTAACATTAAAAACACCACTCTTGCAGACATCCTAGGTTACTGCTCTACGAGATTAACTTGTGCTCCAGTTTTCAGCTCTTTTTTTCTTTTTCTTTTTTTTTTTTTTTTTGCATTTTACACCAAGTAGAACACTAATTCTCTCAGCTCTCTTATCTGTGTCTCTCAGCATGGGTGACACACACAGACACACACAGACACACACACGCATGTGTGGAACTGCTGTTAAAGGCTACGATGTTTTCAATTTAATAACACCCCATTTTATGTACTAAAGAAAATATAACCTTTTAATAATTTTCCAGCTGTCCATGAATGCTTTGGAGCCCTGCTGAACGCTTGACGCTGCTTTGAATGCTTAGTAACACGACAATAGTTTAGCTCTGTCTGGTAATTTGCTAGTGACATCACACAGAACAAAACTTACAAAGATCCCCTGAGATGCATTTATTCTCGTGTGATGCAGAAAACACTTATGTAAAAGT